>NW_016806721.1:1097316-1104056 GCF_001698545.2 Rhinopithecus bieti
TATATATATTTTTTTTTTTTTGCTATGACATGGTATAATGATATTGACTGCTTCAAAAATGTCCACAAAATGCAATAGTCTCGCTTACCAGGTAGGCTCTGTAATATCCTGTCACCCCTTCTGCCAAATACAGTCTCTCTGCCTCCCAGGGATTTCGTTAAATGAGACTAATAGAGAAAGTGAACCACTCTGTCACCATACATTAATCTTGAAGATGTCAGACAGTGAGTGTTAGCAGCATCACTGCTGTTTGTTTTCTAAGTTTTCCTTTTCATCTAAATAAAAATACTCAGCCCTGTGAACTCTGAGAGCAAGATGTGCCTTTTTCTTGCCCTGCCACATGGCTCCATCAATATTGATATGAAACTAACCCTCCAGGGCTGTCTGTGTTCCTGGCAACGTTTCAACACTAACATGTGGTTAATTTTCTAGAGGATTTTTCTTCCCGTCCTGTGCTCAAGAGGAGCCAAAGAGTTTGTGGGAAACAGTCGCTTGACTCGTGCATCTACGGAGCTTGCATATTTCCCTGAGAGATAATGACCCTTCTCTTTTTTTTTACTGCACATTGTGTTCTAGGAACTTGGAAAGAGAAGCATATCCTAAATACTTAGCAGGCTTTCAAAACAATATTCCTGGACATATGGCATGTTAAAAAAATAAAAAGTCATAGAATTCTCAACATTTACTTCCTGTCAATATTTAGCAATAAATGTATATGATCATATTTATAGCCATTCATATGCCATATGCATTGGTACATTATGTACTAAGCACAGAGGTTGTGATAAATACTCAAAGTAGATTCATTTTATTAAATTATTAATTTTGTCATGCCTGTAATCCCAGCACTTTGGAAGCCCAAGGCGGGCGGATCATGAGGTCTGGAGATCGAGACCATCCTGGCTGACACAGTGAAACCCCGTCTCTACTAGCAACGCAAAAAAATTAGCCAAGCATGGTGGTGGACACCTGTAGTCCAAGCTATTTGGGAGGCTGAGGCAGGGGAATGGTGTGAACCCAGGAGGCAGAGCTTGCAGTGAGCCCAGATCGTATCACTGCACTCCAGCCTGGGCGACAAAGCGAGACTCTGTCTCACAAAAAAATAAAATAAAATAAAATAAAATAAAATAAAATAAATATATATATTACTAATTTTGGACCAAGAGTGCAAGGAAGATCTGAAGACAAATACTGGAGATCTGATTTTTATTTTATTACTATTATTATTTTTTTGAGACAGTCTCTCTCTGTCGCCCAGGCTGGAGTGAAGTGGTGTGATCTCCACTCACTGCAACCTGTGCCTCCCGGGTTCAAGGGATTCTCCTGTCTCAGCCTCTGGAGTAGCTGGGATTACAGGCATGCACCACCACACCTGGCTAATTTTTGTATTTTCAGTAGAGATGGGGTTTCACCATGTTGGCCAGGCTGATCTTGAACTCCTGACCTCAGGTGATCAGCCTCCTAAAGTGCTGGGATTATAGGCATGAGCCACCATACCCAGCCTTGATTTTTATTTTTATCATTACTTCTATTTTCTCCAGGTAGGACAATGAGTTGTTTTGTTTTGTTTTAATTTCCGAAGTTTGTGAGGACAGTCTGCCAGAACAGTATTGCTGTGTTTTATTTTCAATAGTATAAGGAAACATCCCCTTAAAATTCTATTAAATGGAATAAAGACATTTCTTAGGATTGTTTAATTTACTTTCTATGTTTATAGCTGTAGTAAAATGCACATTTGGATTATGTTTTGCTGAGAAAATAACAGAATCTTAAAAATAATGAGATCATAATTCTCATTTTCCCCTCGGATGGGCCTTCTAAATCTGTAATGGATCAACGCTTTCAGTCCACAAGGAGACGTTTAGAATAAAATATTCAGCCTTTTCTTTAACTTGTTCTAAAGAGAACAACATAGATTTTGAATTATTTTATTAGTAATGGTGACAGGGTCTGTTAAAAAATCTATACTTTCTCATATATTTGCCCGTTTAGTCATCAGCAAACATCTGTGGTTGAATAAAATGTAAATAAGAATTTTATCAAATTGAAGAATAGCACACATCAGAGCAGAAATCTGATTTCTGTTTAGTCACAGAATGTTTTGGAAATGCCTAGCAATCATAGTATTAATACTCCTTAGTACTGAAGATACTAATACTTCTTATAATTATAATTAGTATTATAATTAATTCTTTCTTCAATACTAAGAATCAAGGGTTATCCACAAATAACAGAGAGGTGAAACTACACCAACCTAGCAAAGATCCCTCCCCATCAGCTTATAAAACATGTCTACTTCTCCAAATCACTTAAATGGCAAATTTAGGTTCACCTTGAAACAAATAAAGGCAATACTATGCCCGTACATGTCTCGTACAGAGATGGCACTGTGAGGCAGTAGGGATCGGAAGAAGAGCAGAAAACGTTCATTTTATTTTTCCACTTTCAATATAATTTTACAAAATGCATTTATTTCCTTCTTAAAATATAATAATGAAGACCTGGAAAAGAGGATTGGTGAGTGAAGAGAAAAATAGAAAGACATGCATGCCAAACTTGGCAGACAGGGCAAACCTGTGAAAATCAATTCAATTCAGCTATTCTTTGCCTGTTTAGTTGTGCCTTTCACTGTGCTTTGCATAAGGACTTAGCCATAGCTGGAGTCTCGCATCACCCCCCAACTCCATCAGAATTCTATACCTATTTTGTTAATATGTCTATGCTCTATGATTTCCAATCACACCATGTGCTTCCATGACTTCCGTCCTTCCATCTTACTCAAATCCAAGGTTCAATGTAATTGTCTTCTCTATGAAGCTGACCCTGGGCCATATCACCCAATCAGAATCTTTTTGTTTTGTTTGCTTTAATAGTACTTTGGTCAAACAATGGATTCATTCCATTTGTTTTTTTTTTAGCTGGTTGTTTGCATGTTGATCTACCAGATGTAATATCAACTCCTTAAAAGAAGAGAGGTTTTATTTATCTCTTGCATAAAACACTATGTTATTGATCTGAGAGCTGCTCGATAGAGAAAGAAATATAAAATAAAATAAACCCCAGCACACTCCCTTTAACCAAACTAATGAGAGAAGTGATACATTTGCTCCAAGATGAACTAAAACATTCAAAAAGAAGATATTTACATTGGCAAAACACCCACTTGTCACCTAATGTATGCAGTAAACATGCAGTTTTCCAGGATATGTTTTAACCTTCTCTCCAGCTCCCTGCTCCTGCAGTCAAAACCTAGGAAGCCAACCATTTATTAATATTACTAATCGTAGACAACATTTTCATTGGTTAAAAAAAAAATGCAATCTCTAAATTCCTTTCTGGTTTTGAAATAGTACTTTGTGATCTGTTTCTCTCATATGAAAATAACATAATTTTATCACTAAGCATTATTTCATCTACCGTGGGTTTCTGAGAACAGTAATACTGTATCGTCTTAAACCTCATCTTTTGAAAACACAGAAAGATTACTTTTAGGTATTAGTTTAAACCTCATTAAATATATATATGTTATATATACCCTTCAAAACATAATTTTTAAGGAATCCTGAATCTCAAACTCATTTTAAAAGTCTAATATTTTTCTTAAGCTCTCTAACTCAAAAGATTTATCAGTCATAGTTTTATTTGTGCTTACACAATTGATAACCAAAGAATTACTACTCATGATGGGAAATAGGTATAAGTAAACTCCACAGAAGACCCATATATTAGTGACTATGACCATTTGAATTAAAAACCACAGAAATATATGGGTCCCTTTCATAGGTACATAGTTCATATGGAGAACAAGTAAGATACACATATAAATAAAGAAAAATTTCTCTTCGCTGTGCCAGAGAGATTCCCTAGGCAGAAATTTGGGTTAAGAGTTATTACCATATTGGGAAAGAAGAAGCCATTGTTTGGTTTCCTTATGCACAAGGAAAAGGCAAACAAACAGGTCTTAATTATCTCAGGGAATTGGAGGATGAGTAACCTCAATATTTTGGAAGCAAAAGGCTATTTTTCAAATGTCCCTTTCCCTCAGAAATATTATACCACAAAGACGTTTTTCAGTTTTGAGTAAGTCCTGCAAGGACACAAACAATGAACCAGTCTACTGCCAATGCCTTTTCTAATCAGTGCATCTGAAAAGTTATCTTCCGTTAAAGAGAAAATGTCCTCATAGCTGTTTATGCTTTTTCTGTAGAAACTTTGACTTTTTTTAAGCACACCCGTGGACTCAGGTCAAACTTTGACTTTCAGAGATTGACAGATATATGTAGGTGGTTATTAAAGATTGGGATTTAGTAGATAATTATTAATTAATCAAAAAATATTTTTGAATCTTACTCTGTGCATAGACGCTACTGAGTACTTTAGGGGTTGCAGAGACACATGAGCCCAGTCTTTTCTCAGGTAAACTTTAAAGATTGCTTGAGGAGATAAGAAAAGCTCAATAATATAAGGCAGCTATACTGACTACTTATCATCAAAAAGTTCAATGAAACAAATAGTTATGTGAAGAATGAATGACATATATTCTGGAATTGTCATTGAATTTTGGAAAAGTTACAAATGATGTTTTTTTCATGGTTAAGCAAAAGATTAACCAGGAATTACAGCTATGATGGTAACTCACTTAACTTTTTAATCCAAAATATGGGCAGTTATCAGTCCGTATGGGAGAGACCCACCAAGGTTTCTCAGTATAATCTGTAAGGGGTTTAGAGAAAACATCCAAGAGCTCAAATTGATGTTTCTCGTATAAACAGAAAATAGTGGTCCTTCTGCCACATGGGGCTTACTGCATAGAAACTAGTCATTCATGTGCCCTAAAATTAAGCAGGTTAGTCTGTATTTGCCTTTCCATTTATTATGTGGAACCACTTAATAGGTCAAAAATGGTCAGGAAAATGTGGCACATATACACCATGGAATACTATACAGTCATAAAAAAGAATGCATTCATGTCCTTTGCAGGAACATGGATGAAAGTGGAAGCCATCATTCTCAGCAAACTAACACGGGAACAGAAAACCAAACACCACATGTTCTCACTCATGAGTGGGAGCTGAACAATGAGGGGAACACAAGGAGGGGAACATCACACATCTGGACCTGTCAGGGCTTAGGGGGCAAGGGAAGGGAGAGCATTAGGACAGATACCTAATGCATGCGGAGCTTAAAACCTAGATGACGGGTTGATAGGTACAGCAAACCACCATGGCACATGTACACCTATGTAACAAACCTGCACATGTACCCCAGAACTTAAAAAAAAAAAAAGCAGATATTGGCAATTTCATATAATAGAACGTAATCACTGTAGCCTAAGTCTCTACCAGTTTCCTACCTATTTTCTCCCTTCATGCTATTATGAGGACATAAGAAAATCCTCGGAGACACACACAAAATACATTCCAGGATTAATGGAAAGACCCTAGTGAGAAAAGTGGGTACTCATAGATGCCCATCAGTCTGTTCCCTGATTCTTCTTTTCCTAAAAATCCCATAATATTGCTTTCGTCTAGTACAGGTGGATCTATTTTAAATCATCTGATTAGGCCGGGCACGGTGGCTCAAGCCTGTAATCCCAGCACTTTGGGAGGCCGAGACTGGCGGATCACGAGATCAGGAGATCGAGACCATCCTGGCTAACACGATGAAACCCCACCTCTACTAAAAAAAATACAAAAAACTAGCCGGGCGAGGTGGCGGGCGCCTGTAGTCCCAGCTACTCGGGAGCCTGAGGCAGGAGAATGGCGTAAACCCGGGAGGCGGAGCTTGCAGTGAGTTGAGATCCGGCCACTGCACTCCAGCCTGGGCGACAGAGCGAGACTCCGTCTCAAAATAAAATAAAATAAAAAAATAAAATCATCTGATTAGAAATAATTGTTGACACTTTGCTGTTTTTTACTGATCAGTGATTTTAACTAGCCTGACTACCCTCAAGAAAACCTCAGACTTATTTACTGATTTGAAATCAATCATATTATTTACAGTACAATACCAGTACTTTAACAAAGGCAGAAAACAGATTTCAATATGTGAGGGCATAAAATGGGGGATAGAGGTGGTGAAAAGAAAAATGTTTTTTTCTCAACATAGTCTTCATGGAGCTCCTTTATCAAAATCACCTGGGTTATTTACAAAGGGCAGGTTCCCAGACCCCAGCCAAAAAAATGTCAAACCAGAATCTCTCAAGTGTAATCCAGGAATCTACATTTAAGTAACTAATTGATTTAATAAGGCATTCACTATACTAGAATATGCAAAGTATAAGATGACAAAACCCTATGTACTCACCACATGGGTTTATGAATCTGAATATTTTCCTATTTGTTGGAGATTTTGTTTATACTATTTTGGTCTGTTTTATTTCTATCTGATTCTGAAATGAAACATTTCAGACATGGTGCAGCATAGGTGGGAATCTCTCTGCTTCCACTTCTCTCCTTAAGTTCATAGGTAATCACCATCCTGAACCATCTAAAATGGGCATATTTTGTATGTCCACACTCAATAAAATATATAGTATATCTTTTATATGTTTTGTATATGTATCTTTTATATGCATGTTTGATATGTTTTAAAAAAAATTTTTTTTTTATTATACTTTAAGTTCTAGGGTACATGTGCATAACGTGCAGGTTTGTTACATATGTATACTTATGCCATGTTGGTGTGCTGCACCCATCAACTCGTCAGCACCCATCAATTCATCATTTATATCATGTATA
>NW_016806721.1:1109028-1136710 GCF_001698545.2 Rhinopithecus bieti
CTTGCTCCGCCCCCATGTTTTTTAAATTTTATGTCAAATCACATCACATGGTATTCATCATTTTGCAACTTTCTTTGTGTTCAATATTAGGTTATGGAGAGTGTTTTCACTGTTGATACTTTTAACTCAAGACCAATGTTTTAAATTGCTATAGAATGACATTTGCATATGTAACAAGTTCCATGAGAAAATTTTATGCACATTAAACTTAGGATGTAGGAAGACAGTGAATCAGGACCAAAGTGATGAGTCTAGGGAAGAAGAACGTGGAAGCCGGTAGACGCCAGCATCAGGGTACATGGGTACACCTGTCACCAAACATGTGAACAGTCAAAAAGAAATGACCCTCAACTGAGCACTGTCTAGGTGAAAAGCATACTGAAAGGCTTTTTTTCCTTTTCACAGATAAGAAACTTATTTTCGGACACGCCAGTCCCAAGCCATATCCTAACTTTGGCATAGTTGTTTGAAACTTCCCAGGGGAAATTTCGAGACGACATACAAGAACATTGGTTGGACTTCTTGGCGTGAAAGAACATAATGCTACTTTTCAGAAATACTTTTTATACCTGTGTACACTAAATGGTTCCATATTTATCGGTTTTTGTACATGTAGAGAAAAAATCACGAACATACCATTCAGCACTTATTTTCAAGTTATTTAAAGGCCCTTAATGGTAAAAAATAAATAAATAAATAAATAATGGTAATAATAAGATAAAAATTAAATTGGCTGGGCACGGTGGCTCACACCTGTAATCCCAGCACTTTGGGAGGCCCAGGCAGGCAGATCACGAGGTCAGGAGATTGAGACCATCCTGGTTAATACGGGGAAAACCCGTCTCTACTAAAAATACAAAAAAATTAGCTGGGCATGGTGGCGAGGGCCTGTAGTCCCAGCTACTTGGGAGGCTGAGGCAGGAGAATGGCATGAACCCGGGAGGAAGAACTTGCAGTGAGCCGAGATCACGTCACTGCACTCCAGTCTGGGTGACAGAGCGAGACTCGGTCTCAAAAAAGAAAAAAAAATTTAATATTTTACCCTGTTTAAATATCATTGAGAAAATGAAGGAAAAAATTAAATATATCCTTATATGCTTATGCTTAAAGAAATAGTTTTTCACAACAAGTGAGTAATATTTTTAAACTTCAAAATGTATGTACTTAAATCACTAGCAAATAGTGATTTAATTTATTTAAATACTTACTAGTAAATCACTTAAATCACTAAATAAAATCACTAGATTTATTTATTACATCAAATCACATTGTATGGCACTAGTTGCCACGGACTTAAAAAAATAACATCCTGGGCCAGGCGTGGTGGCTTACACTTGTAATCCCAGCACTTTAGGAGGCCAAGGTGGGTGGATCACGAGGTCAGGAGTTCATGACCACCCTGACCAACATGGTGAAACCCTGTCTCTACTAAAAATACCAAAACAATTAGCCAGGCATGGTAGCACACCCCTGTAATCACAGTTACTCAGAAGGCTGAAGCAGGAGAATCACTTGAACCTGGGTAGTGGAGGTTGCAGTGAGCCGAGATTGAGCCATTGCAATCCAGCCTAGGCGACAGAACAAGACTCTGTCCCTGATCCTCCCCCCCAAAATAATAATAACGTCGTGTCAAATAAAGATATTTTTCTTAGTTTATTGCATGTATTGTATTAGCTCATTCACTGAATGTTTGCTTTAAATCACATATGCAGAATCTTCTAACTATATTTTGTGTGCTCACTTATGAGGTCTCTTTGAATCTTATCTTTTCCATAGAGAGTCTCATTTTATCACTTCTTAGAAAATGTCAGTTTGGGTTTATGGTAGAAAGCCAAGGTCATAATGTTATTCTTTTCTATCTTTGAACTAAAAGAAACAGTGCAAATATTCAGGAATTTGTGCAATCTATGAGAAGAAAACTGTAATGTCGATGAGTCATAGGAAGAACAGATCATACATTAAATTGGTCAAGCCAGGATTCAACATATTGAGAGTGATGGTCACAAAAGGGGATCATCACCAAATTCTCAACAAAATTAGCTGTGTGTTAGTTGAACTGGCAAAGATAAATTGTCTATATACATAAAGATGGAAATGATCTTAGGTATACTTTAGTAACCATATGTATTGAATATATGGACATCTTTTCATACCAATAATAAGGATACTCAGTCATCATGTTAAAGGCTTCAGCGTATGTCAATATACGAACCTACCAAAAACTTTTAGTCCCTCATAATTCAACAAAGGTAAAAAGATAGTACATGAAAAGATATTATAAAGTGTGTTACGCAGTTAAGGAATATAATTTGTGGGGAGCTTTTCATGACTGTGGTGCCAGCTTCTTTTAGTTTGTAATTTTGTGTTTTTGCTTTCAATAAGCATTTATTTTTATGTCACTGATATAATTCACCATCATGTACTTGTTGGAGTAGTTTCAAACCGTAACTAAGTCCCTTTGCCCCTCTCCCACTTCCATATTCAGCTCCCAAGGATGAATGTTGTATTAGTCTGTTCTCACACTGCTATAAAGATACTACTGGAGACTGGGTAATTTACAAAGAAAGGGGCTTTAATTGCCTCACAGTTCCACATGGCTGGGAGGCCTCAGGAAACTTATTATCATGGTGGAAGGCTAAGGAGAAGTAAGTACCTTCTTTACTAGGTGGCAGGAGACAGCAAGAGAGCAGGGGAAAACACCACTCATAAAACAATTAGATCATGTGAGAACTCACACACTCTCATGAGAACAGCGTGAGGGAACCTCCTCCATGATCCAATTACCTTCGAACAGGTCCCTCCCTCAATACCTGGGGAGATGAGATTTGGGTGGGGCACAAAGCCAAACCATATCAGATATCCTTCCAGATATTTGTTGTGCATATATATATATATATGCACGCACATACACACACACAAATAATTTTGCGTGGATATGTCTGTATGTGTGCTCGTGTGTGTGCGTGTGAGAGAGAGTGAGAGAGAGAGAAAGAGAGAAATATATAAAGGATTTTATGCTGTAGAGCAGGGGTGTTCAATCTTTTGGCTTCCCTGGGTCACATTAGAAGAAGAATTATCTTGGGCCACACATGAAATACACTAACGCTAATGACAGTAGGTGAGCTTAAAAAAAAAAAATCTCATAATGTTTTAAGAAAGTTGGCGAACTTGTGTTGGGCCATATTCAAAGCTTTCCTGGGCTGCGGGTTGGAAAAGCTCGCTATAGAGTGTTGCTTACGTTTCTTTCTCTACTTAGCAAACTCTCTGTAGAGCACTTTCCTTATGAGTAGCAGGGTCCCAAGTACTGTTGGGCAGGTTATATCCTGCGCAAGGACACCAGGCTAAAGTGCTGAGTGGGGGCTGATAGGCAACCTGTGTTTTGCTCATTAAACATGAACCCTGGCGCATGGCTGTATCCATTCAAAAGGGGCATTTTTCTTTTTTTGTTTTTTTAGACGGAGTCTCGGTCTGTCCCCCAGGCTGGAGTGCGGTGCCGCTATCTCGGCTCACTGCAAGCTCTGCCTCCCGGGTTCACGCCATTCTCCTGCCTCAGCCTCCTGCATCGTTGGGACTGCAGGCTCCCACCACCACGCCAGGCTAATTTTTTTTGTATTTTTAGTAGAGATAGGGTTTCACCGTGTTGACCAGGAGGTCTCGATCTCCTGACCTCGTGATCCGCCTGCCTTGGCCTCCCAAAGTGCTGGGATTACAGGCATCAGCCACCGCGCCAAGGGGCATTTTTCTAACTTGCATTGAAGCATTACGTAGGTTACTCATGGCCCTGTCAGTGCATGTGAAACTGCGTCATCGTATGCAACTACTGCATTGTGATCCAAGAAATAATGGTGCCATAACTCATTAAGTTAAAGTTTTCTATTGATAGTAGGTTATTTCCTGCTTTTTGGCTACTAGCAAAAAATACTACAACAAAGAGAGTATCGATTATACTTTCTTTGCATGTGTGCAAGTAATTTTCTAAGATAGATATGTAAAATTAAATTACCAGGTTGAAGAATATGTTCTACTTTAATTTCAATAGAGACTCCCAAGCTACTCTCCAAAGGGGAAAAAAAATTATATTTCCAAAATATTGTCAAACTTGAGTGTGGTCATGATTTCTTTTTTATGAAAAAAATGAAAAAAATATAATTCTCATCTAATTAATGAGCATTGTTTTAATTAACCCAGTGATTGCTTTGGGGTTTTAAATCATTAGGAAATTTACTTCTATTAAATAGACTACCTTTATATGCCCTTGACCAACTTTATTAAGTTGTCGCTTTTTATAATTTCTTGCATTCATTGCATACCATTATGCTCCTAAATATTTTTCTCCCATCTATAATTGTATTTAACTTTTATCAATCTTTGTGGACATTTTATACAGTGTGTTGTATTCATAGAACACTTTGGATTTTTAAAAAAGATTTTTACAATTACATAGACTCGCCTTTTCTCTTGACAGATGAAATTTAAATCAACTATATACTTATAGCCATTTGTGGCCTGAAATTCATATGGTTCTGGATTTACCTAAAAACACTGGTTAAAATGTGAAGAGGGATAAATCAGCAAAATATTGGTCATTTTAAATCTGACAGATAAATCACAATTTATTATTTTCTGTATTTTGTGTGTATTTAAAGATATCCACATTAAAATTTGTCTCTTTCCATTTTCTTTGTTTCATATTTTAATGGACTTTTAAAAGCAGCTTTAGGTTTCCAGCAAAATTGTGTAGAAAGTACAGAAAGTTTTATATTGGCCCTCTGCCAATAGCCGCCATCAGCATCCAGCACCAAAGTAGTACATTTGTAACAATCAATGACTCTACAATGACATGTCAGTAGCACTCAAAGTTCATAATTTACATCAGGGTCCACTCTTGGTGTTGTACATTCTATGGGTTTGGACAAATGTATAGTGACAGTTATCTACTATAATCATTCAGAAAAGTTTTACTGCCCTAAAACTCCTCTTGGGAATGGATTTTCATCCCTTCCTTCTTGACAGTCTTTCCAGAATATCATATAATTGGAATTATTCAGTAGATAGCTTGTCAGATTGACTTCTTTCACTTAGTAATATGCATTTAAGTTTCCTCCATATCTTTACATGGCGTGATAGCTCATTTATTTTTAGTGCTGAATAATGGTTTTTTGTCTAAATGTAAGACTGTTTATCCACTCACCTACTGAAGGATATATTGGTTAGTTCAAGCTTTAGCAAGTATCTATAAAGTTGCTATAAACATCTGTACACAGGTGTTTACATGGACATAAATTTTCAACTCATTTGAATAAAAATACCAATGACTATGACTGCTGGGTAATATGTTTCTTGGTCTTCATTTTTGTTTTTAAGAATCAGTTCTGCAGGTAGGTTCATTTTTTAAAAAACCATAAAACCCATGAGAGTTTCGTTTGGACTCCTTTGAGTTTATAAATTAATTCAAACAATATTTCATTCATTTATTCATTCATTCAACAGGCATTTGTTGTGTGATGATTATGTGCCACTGCTCTAGATTCTTGGTTTGCTTCAGTGAATGAAACAAACCATGATTGCCCTTGTGGAGCTGACAATCTAGTGGGGAAACAGAGAGAACACATAACAAATCAGTTGTATAGTATATTGGAACCTTCCTCTCCAGAGCAAGTGTATACCTTTCCATTTATTCAGTCTTTTACATTCTTTGGTGACATTTTTGTTTTTTTATTTTTTTTCATAATGGTCTTGTTCATTTATTTTTGTAGTTATTTCTAGGTATGTAATAACCTTTTTTGCTACTGTGATATGAGGGTTTATTCCTCCTCTTCCATTTTTTAAATGATTAATGGCAGAGGACAAGAATCTTGTGTTTTTCTTTGTTGTGCCAAATTCTTTGATTTGCTTAAATTATCAGATTGTCAGATTATTCTCTTGGACTTTGAGATACACATTCTCTTCCTTTGTAATATAATCATCTCTGTGTTGCTGTTGTTATTGTTGTGGTTGTTGTTGTTGCTGCTGCTGCATTGGGCAGAACTCAAGTGTAATGTTGAGTGGAATATGTAATAACAAGCATTCTTACTTTTTCCTAGTTTTATAGAAATATTTCCAGTGTTGCCCCATTATCCTCAAGGCTTGCTCTAAGTGTCTTACTCTCGTAATCAGGTGAAGAACTTTGCCTTCTAAGTCCTTGTCACTTAAAAGAGGTGATTTTTATTTATTTTTTTGTTTGTAATCACTAGCAAAAGATTTCAAGTAAGTTTGAAATGTTACAAATGCCCTTTTTGACATTGATTGATTATATTTTTTTCTTTAATCTGTTAACATAGGAGATTAATGAAGTTTTTATTGTGGAATTACCCTAGGTGAGAATCTAATTCCTGTCACCGTAATTTTCGTCAGAAACCATGTGATGGTTTTCTCTACAATCTATTACTATGTTCCTCAAACCTAGCTGTGCTATGAATACATCCGTAGAACTTTTTAAAAACACATAGCTTAGCCTCCCCCTATGCCTACCAAATTAGAATTTGGTCAGGGGAACCTTAGCATGTAGAAGTGTCCAAAGCTATACAAGTACACTGATAATCTGCCAGTATTGAAAACTACTACTCAAACATGTGGTTCAGAGATTCTCAAAGTGTGGCCCCAGCAGCAGAAGCAGCAGCAGAACGACTTAAGTACTTGTTAAAAGGGCAAATACTCTATCTCCATCTAACGCTTACAGAATCCGCAGCTATCTGTGTTTTCACAAGCTCTTCAGATGATTCCAATACATACTAACATTGGAAGCCCTAATAGAGTTCATTGTTGACAGAAAGAAAGGCGGAAGTACTTGAGGGAGGCCAGAAGGAAGAAAAGAACAAATTAGGAGTGACAAGGTTTTTATCTTCCAGAGATGTAGATTAATAACAATAAGAAAATGCGAGGTGAGCAAATATGTTTTATTTTTTAATCTACAGGTATTCAAATCAGATCTCTAAATGAATTTTGATTTGTGTGGAAAATACATCCTTTTCGGGAGGTTCATTGGTAGACCTGAATGAAGAACCTTACAGGTCTAAACTTGTAAATAGCTACTTGGGTAACGAGAATAAAATGTGAATTAAATCAGGAGACATGGATTTTCTACTTCTGCCATTAACTAAGTCCATAGCCCTGGGAAAGTCTTCAACTTTCTAGAGTAATTTTCTTCTCAGAAAAAAATGAAGGGCTGGGTGCAATGGCTCATGCCTGTAATCCCAGCACTTTGGTAGGCCAAGACGGATGGATTACTTGTCGTCAGGAGTTCGAGACCAGCCGGGCCAAACATGGTGAAACCCTATCTCTACTAAAAATACAAAAATTAGCCGGACGTGGTGGCAGGTGCCTGTAATCCGAGCTACTCGGGAGGTTGAGGCAAGAGAATCGCTTGAATCTGGGAGGTAGAGGTTTCAGTGAGACAAGAGCGCTCCATTGTACTCCAGTCTGGGTGACCAAGCGAGACTCTGTCTCATAAAAATAAATAAATAAATAATAAAATAAAATAAAGACTACATAAAATAAATAAATAAAAGAATAAAAAAGAAATGAGAGGACTGGGTTAATTTTCCAAACATTATCGATGTGAGGACTCTTCACTGATGTCAAAAAGCTACAAATATGTCTTTAACACTAGTTGTGAAAAAAACACATCATGTCAAAAAATTTACTCTGAACTTATTCTTGGAAGATTTAGTACAAAACATTAACAATATAAATAAATTTGAAATTCTAAAAAGATCACAAGATCAACTTCATGCAGTTTTCTAATTTTCTTGCTAAAGTGAAACCAAAATGGCACTTTGGGAGGCCGAGGCGGGTGGATCACGACGTCAGGATATCGAGACCCTCCTGGCTAACACAGTGAAACCCCATGTCTATTAAAAATACAAAAAATTAGCCAGGTGTGGTGGCGGGCGCCTGTAGTCCCAGCTACTCTGGAGGCTGAGGCAGGAGAATGGCGTGAACCCGGGAGGCGGAGCTTGCAGTGAGCTGAGATTGCACCACTGCACTCCAGCCTGGGGGACAGAGCTAGACCCCATCTCAAAAACAAAAAACAAAACAAAACAAAAAAACAGTAAAACCAAAATGGCAACTCTTAGATTTGCCCAGGATATAACATAAAATAAGATACTGGGAAGAGAAAATCCCCACTCACTGAAGCTGTAAAATTATACATAAGGAGACAAATACTATTTACTCATTCAAAGAAACAAGCTTATGAGAGACCTCTCCATTGGAGTGACATGGCCCTTGAAGCCAAGGGTTTCCTTGGATATACCCAGTAAGAAGTGTGTTAAGCCAAAAGAAGATTATGACATGAATGAAAACTACAGTTGCCAGATAAAACATAAAATACCCAGTTACATTTTAATTTCAGATAAAAATGTTGAGCTGCAGTATGTTCAATGCAATATTGTCTTATACAATATTTGGAAATACTTACACTAAAATATTATTTTTTATCTGAAATTCAAATATAACTAGACATCCTGTAGTTTTATTTGCTAAATCTGCAAATTCAAATTGCAAATGAGGGAGAAGAGTATATATTTGAGAAAGCAAAAGCAGCTCTCTACTTGTAGTAAAGCATTTCCTAAAACATAGTATGGCTTAATTGAGATTACATCAGACAGCATAAAGAATCTTTATTTTGATAATTTTGTAGTTTAATGTGTGTTAGAAATAGATCACATTATTTATATATTATATAGCATGTATATATAATATTAAAAATACAGCTATAAAATAGTAAGGAAGATACAGTGGTAAAAAAAATAACTACAAATATTAAGGAAAATACAGTTGTTGGACTCTGAATGATTGACATTTGGGGGCCACTGGGCTGAATCAGAGTTACAACAGTGCGGTAGAAAAGTAGACAGAAGTCAGGTCAATACAAGACTTTAAAAAAAATAAGGGGTACATTTTAATGAAAAAGGAATACATGCTTACTTATGTCTTTCTTTGTTGTTCATGGCAAAGGAAGGATCATCATAATATTCCTAAAAACAATTTATGGAATTTCAGTGTTAAACAGATATTTTTCTTATGTTTTCAAACCAAGAAAAGTCTTGTCTGCTTTAAAACCTGAGCCAAAGCAAAGAATTACTGAGTATTGTAAAAAATAAAAATAAAAAATAGTCACAGGAATTGGCAGATATCACATAAGCAGGATAGTATGGAATACGTATCAGCTCAGCAAGACTGATCCTATATTCTATAATGTATTTAGTGACCTGAATGCCAATCTTTAATTTTAGCACCTAAAATGAAGACTGGTTCCAGCATACTTACCAAATGATTTAGGTAGAAATTATTTCCCAGTTCCCAAAGTGGGCCTTTGAAGTGCGTGGAGGAAGCCATGCTCAGATTTCTCTGGAATAGGGAGGAGCTGATGCCCACTCAGTTCTCCCCCTGGTTCACACCTACCACTTCTGAACACTTCTCAGGATGAGCTATATCACTATTCTTTATTTAGGAAACTGTGTAGGCAACTTACGAAAGTTCTGGCTAATCAGTGCTCCGTTTGAAGCCTAGTTGGAGTTTAAAAATCAAGCAAAAGAGAAACCAGTTTTCTTCACCACATCTTATTTAGTGGAAGCAGATTAATAGGGGATAAATATAAACAGATAATATAAAGCCATGATCACTAATTAATGATTACATGTCAGTTAAAAGATTGCTTGTTGCAACTTTAAATAACAATATTATCTATCCATCTTCATGACCTAATAATATAATCAGAGTGGCCCATATTATTAATAAAAGATAACATGCCTAGAACTTGGAGTTGAATGCAATATATCTAGCAAACAGGAAATAATTGTTGGTTTGTTTTCTTTCCTGCTAGTCTACATAAGTTTCAAATGAAAACACAGTGGAATAAAAATTAAGACTGACTGATTTAACTTGCCTAGAAATTCTGACTTTGGATCATTACATTATCTTAAGCTTCTTAGTGTCAATTTGCATGAAAATCTTCACTGCTCTAAAAAAAGAGACTTAATAACTTTCTGGTTTCTTAAACAGGATATTATTTTAAGAAAGGAAAGTTTAGAATTAGAAATTTATTGTCAAATGAAACATATAACGCTAATATGAGATTTTTACACCAGTCCAGCTGGCCAGAGATCAAATACTTCAGGATGAAACTGAGCCAAGTCTTTTGCTAAAAGGTGCCTTTCTTTCACGGGTGAGCAAGTATTACCAGCCCAGAATAACCAGTAAGACGCATATGGAATTGAAGACAGCATACGGGCCAGAACCTTGGATCAGGAAGTTTCAGTTCTATTCCTGGTTTAGCATTTAATTTATAATGATTATGTGATGCCACCGTTCATTGACAAGAAAAGCATTCAAGCAGTGCTCTATTTGCCGAACCAATCATCCACTATTTGGAAGCATCTGGGTATTTTACTGAACTTTTTTGGTTCTCTTCCAAATGCTGGCATTCAGAAAACAGAGCCTGTGTCTCTCCAGAAGAGGCACACTCTTTTCTGGACTTTGTGTTTCTCCAGTCTGCAAAATGTCCGGTAATTTGCACCTCCTCCCCAACCACGTTGTGTGCATGCTGTGTTTGTGCTGTTCAATTAAGAGCATTTGTAGAAAGAGGGGTGTTGGGATTATCTTTCCCAGATGGAAGGAAAGAAGCAGAGAGGAGACTCCTGTTGTTTAAGCCTCACAGAATCTGACACTTTTAGGAAAGAATGGTTCTCTAGAAACCCTATTCATCTTCCCCATACATCACAGCAATCAAAGAGACTTCACTGCCCGGGAACTAAATAGCTCTTCCAAGTAAATTAGGAGCTTCTTTCAGATTTCCAGGTTACCACCATGGGTTTGGACATCTTAGGTTTCTGACAGTAAATCAAATTGAGTTGAAATTTCTCTCCTAATTTGCCTCGTATCTATTGACCTATATCTGAAAGAGATACAATTGGAAATTTCTTCCACGGCAGCTACATATATTATATATTATCTAAACTTTGACAGCAGCTGGTTGCCGTCCCCAAGGCAACAGGATGTTTCTCTTCTTAGCACTACACAGACACATAATGGGAAAAAGAGACATACATCACAGCTTTGACTCAAGTTCGGCTCACAGTCAACTAAATACTTTTTCCTCATTAAAAAAGCAGATTGTGGCTATTCCATTAAGAATAGCCTGTTCATGTTCTAAACAGGCACTAAATTCTTAGGCTGCTTTAAAGAGGGTATATAGAACACGGAGAAGCACTTGCCTAGTCTGCCCTGGTCAGAGAACACATAGAGTAATATATTTAATTCTGGGCACCAACAGTTAATTGAGTCATTGACAGAATTATGTCATATCCAGAGAAGAGTAAACATAATTAATGAGGATTTGAAAACATGTCATATGAGAAATAATTAAAGGAATTGAGGATGATTCACCCAAAAATGAAAGAACATGGGCACCACATCATTCTTCAAATATCTGAAGGACTGTTTCATGGAATATAGACACTGCTATTTCTGTCTAGCTCTTATGGAAGAAGCTGAGAAGTTAGAGGAAGGCAGAATTTGACACTATAACCTTTTTAAAAATTTATAGCTGCACAAATATGAAATAGGTTACTTCCTCCAAAACAGTGTACAGTACATAGTGGTCAATAAACATACCTTAAATGATTGCTAAATAAAAGTTTAAAGAACTAGGCAAGGCCAGGCGCGGTGGCTCACACTTGTAATCTTAGCACTTCAGGAGGCTGAGGCGGGCAGATCATGAGGTAAGAAGTTCGAGACCAGCCTGGCCAACACAGTGAAACCCCATCTCTACTGAAAAAAAGAAATACAAAAATTAGCTGGGGATGGTGGCAGGAGCCTGTAATCCCAGCTACTCAGGAGGCTGAGGCAGGAGAATCGCTTGAACCTGGGAGGCAGAGGTTGCAGTGAGCCAAGATTGTGTCACTGCTCTCCAGCCTGGGAGACAGAGCTGGACTCCATCTCCAAAAAGAACAACAACAAAAAAAAAGAACAAAAAAGAAAGAAAGAGAGAGAGAGGGAGAGAGAGAAAGAAAGGAAGGAAGGAAGGAAGGAAGGAAGGAAGGAAGGAAGGAAGGAAGGAAGGAAGGAAGGAGAAAAGAAAAGGAAAAAAAAGAA
Organism: Rhinopithecus bieti; assembly: GCF_001698545.2. Taxonomy (NCBI): domain Eukaryota; kingdom Metazoa; phylum Chordata; class Mammalia; order Primates; family Cercopithecidae; genus Rhinopithecus; species Rhinopithecus bieti. The sequence goes on from NW_016806721.1 coordinate 1,121,164, forward strand.
AAGAAAAGAAAAGAGAAAAGAAAACAACAGGGCAAGATGACTTCACAGGTTTCTTGCAATTAATGTTGTAGTAACTGACGTTCTTCAAAAACACAGTTTCTGTATATTGACAGGAGGAAAAACCAGGATGCAGAAGTTGAGGAGAGAATTCATGATACCCAAGTGGGCATAAAATTTAAAATGTTTAACATGGAGGGAAACCAACATGTAGAACTAAAAAACTAACGGGAAGGGGAGTGGGAAGAGCCAGGCTCTAGTCTTGACTTTACCAAAGGATTTTAAAAACTCCCTGGAGTTCAATTTTCTCATCTGCAAATTCAAGGCACTGGAACCTTGAACTTTTATATTTCCGAATTATTTGTTGTTGAGTGAAGTATCCAAATGATGTATCAGTAACTTAAAGAATTGTGTTTTGACTTAAGTATAAATGTGAATATAAAAATACATTAACTGTTGGGCACTCATAGACATAAAGATGGGAACAACAGACACTGGGGACCACAGAGGGGAGAAGGAGGGAGGGAGGCAAGGGTTGAAAAACTACATATCGTGCATTATGCTCACTAGCTGGGTGACATGATCAATCGTACCCCAGACCTCAGCATCACACAATATACCCATGTAACAAGCCTGCACATGCAGTTCTGAGTCTAAGATAAAAGTTGAAATAAAAAACATGTTAATTATAGTTAATTTTAAAGAAGTTTACAAACATAAATAATAAATAGAGCAAGGAAGAGAGCTAAAGGAGCCACTACTGAAAAAAAAATCTTCCAGAAGTACAAGAAATTAATTAATTAATTAATTAATTAATTTGAGGTGGAGTTTCACTCTCATTGCCCAGGCTGGAGTACAATGGCGCAATCTCAGCTCACTGCAGCCTCCACCTCCCAGGTTCAAGTGATTCTCCTGCCTCAGGCCTCCCAAGAAGCTAGGATTACAGGTGTCCGCCACCATGCCTGTCTCCCTCTCTCTCTCCCTCTCTCTCTCTCTCTCTCTTTATATATATATATAAAAATATATATATATATATTTTTTTTTTCGTTTTTTAGCAGAGATGGGGTTTCACCATGTTGGCCAGGCTGGTTTCCAACTCCTCACCTCAAGTGATCCACCCGCCTCTGCTTCCCAAAATGTTAGGATTACAGGCGTGAGCCACCATGTCTGTCCCAGAAGTAGACAAAATTTAAATCTACAATTCATACTAAAATTTACCTGGGCAACAAGGTAAATTCCTTGTTGCTCAGGTAATTCCTTAGTAATGTTAATCCCTGTTGCCCAGGAAATTCCTTCCAATATTAAGGAAAATAAATGTATTTAAAAAAATGAAATGCATTATTTTAATATGTTATTATGTTGACTAAACCATAATTATAACTATATATGTAACTATCAATGTTTCTATTCAAGTCAAATTCTAAGAAGAATTCTCCATCCTTCTGACCCCTACCCCAGTGTGTTTTGGAGTCACCATATGCCAGCTGACACTGGTTCACACCAGCTCAAACGGGCCAATTGTGCACATTTCTTCCAATCTTGCAGTCAGTAACATCTTGTTGGCAGCTTGAAATGGGTCAGGCGAGTATTTACCCCACGGAAATCCACAAGTATTTACCCCACGGAAATCCTCCAAATAAAAACTTTCATTTTATTTGGAGATTCAGTTGCTAAGCATTTACCAACATACCATGGCCCACCCATTTCCTGCTCCTAAGAAATATACTCCCCAAACAGTGCCTTTTCCTATTCCACTTTGATCTTAAAATGTATAGCGTCTTGTAATAAAATAACCTGTTATTTCTTTACAGTCACTGAATATGTGTTCAATTTAGACTTCAGCGTAACAAGACCAAAATTAGAAAAAATAATCTTACGATAAAGAGCATGCATTAGTCATGGGGCATTGCTGGATGGAAATTATTGTAAGGTTTCAAAAATTTTGATTGACAGTATGTATTAAGAAACCTAGGCCAGATGCAGTGGCTCACACCTGTAATCCCAGCACTTTGGGAAGCTGAGATGAGAGTATCTCTTGAGTCCAGGAGTTTGACACCAGCCTGGGCAACATGGCGAAATCCTGTCTCTACAAAATATACAAAAAAAAAAAAAAGCCAGATCTGGTGGCACGTGCCTATAGTACCAGCTATTTGGGAGGCTGAGATAGAAGGATCACTTGCATCCTGAGAGATCCAGGCTGCAGTGAGCCAAGATCGTGCCACTGCACTGCAGTATAGCCTGGGCAACAGAGTGAGACCTCGTTTCAAAAAGGAAAAAAAGGAAGGAAGGGAGAAAGAAAGTAATCTAAAAGTTTATAAAATGTACTAAATCACTCCTTTGCTTATATCTTGACAGTGGCCTCCATTACACAAAGAATGAAACCTACCACTTTATAGCGACCTTTAAAACAAAAAATGGTGTCGCATATTTAAATCTAGCATCATGTTGCACCAGCACTCACTTCCTCTCCCTCTCACTTCCCCTCCTTCAACTTTCCTATTATTTTTTCTGATTCTCTTATTAACCAAACCCATTTCCTCCTTAACATCACTGTGTTACTCTTCGCTCTGCTTGAGCACTGTTTTCCCAGTTTTCCTCATCCTTTTTGACTTCCTTGCAATCACTGCTCCCTTCCTCCCCCACTTTTCCTCCTCTTTCTTTTCCTCCTCCTCCTTCTTATTCTCTCTCTTTTCTGTCTTTATCTGTGCCTCTCTATCTCTATCATCTCCTCCATCTCATCCTCCCCCTCTCTCTCATCATGGTTTAACTCTCACTTCTGCAAAGAGCTCTTCTGTGACCAGGCTACAACCTTGCAGTTACTCTGTATCTCAGTACCCTACTTATTTTCTTCTTACATTTGTTCCCGTTTGAAACTATCTTACATAAGACTCTGTTGATTTTCATTGTCTTCCTATGGTTGACTATAATATTCAGGAAAACAGAGATTTTAGCTGTCTTTCTTACTGATAAATATTCAGTCCCTTGGACCAGTGACTAAAGGGAAGAAGGAAGGAAAGATAGAGGGAAGAGAATTTAACATCTTGGTCTTGATTTTACAGAGGTTACTGAAATACTAATTTCATTATAGGCAGCTTCACTTGTTAAGAAGTTTCTCTTCCTGGACTATAGTGACAGGGAGTTTTTTAAGTCCACTGTAGATGTCCACTTAGACAAAATCTGCAAATACGCTGCTCTGTTTTCAAGCATGAAAACATTTGCTAGAGTGTAGCCATCAACATATGAAAGGTTAAAACTTTGTGAAATATTAATACTGGGGCTTTGAAAACGAGAGCAATAGTGTTTATCCAAAGCATCAGGTTTGCCGTCATTCTATTTTGTGAAGTTTTTTTTTGAATGTGTAACATATGATACTGGTCTGTGTACTTGACCCTTCGGGCTAAATGTAATGGATGGTGAATAAGGATGCATCGAAGAAGAAAAAGGAATCAAAATAGCCTTATTTTTCTAAAGGAGTATCACAGAGTAAGAATGTTTGGTTTCAATCCTTTTGGCAGATCATTTAAAATAATTTGATCTTCATCCCATGGATTTGAAAATGTTTTTAAAGCACAATGTCAGCATCCAGTTAATTCAAAGACAAATTGTTTCTGAGACTACTGCTGATCTGTCTAGGATAGCTGCAGGATATACTGCTGTATCCAACATTAACATAGTAGCTGGAAAATATCAAGAAATATTTTCTAAGGCTTTGGGAGGTGTTATTTCAGTGGCTCCGATTGATTTCATTATTATTATTCCTGAAAATGAATTGCATGAGCAGTGTATAACTTGACTTATGTCTGCCAGGTAGAAAAATCGAATCTTTGCCCTTGAGGACATTATAACTGAGAAAGGAAAGACGATCACACAAAATCATATGTGGAAATACAGATGCAAAGATCATCATCTTGCCAAACACAACTTTGGTTTAAAAGAAAGTATATAGGCCTGGCGCGGTGGCTCAAGCCTGTAATCCCAGCACTTTGGGAGGCCGAGGCGGGCGGATCACAAGGTCAGGAGATCGAGACCATCCTGGCTAACACGGGGAAACCCCGTCTTTACTAAAAAAGTACAAAAAACTAGCCGGGCAAGGTGGCGGGCGCCTGTAGTCCCAGCTACTCGGGAGGCTGAGGCAGGAGAATGGCGTGAACCCGGGAGGCAGAGCCTGCAGTGAGCTGAGATCCGGCCACTGCACTCCAGCTTGGGCGACAGAGCGAGACTCCGTCTCAAAAAAAAAAGAAAAAAAAAAAAAAAAAGAAAGTATATAATGAAGCCCGTGGGAGGCGTGATTTCAGGGATTTAATTACTATTTAATCAGATTTTCCCATTATCTGGAATATTTAGAAGGGAATTAACCTAAATAAGTTATAAGCACGATCATACTATCAATAACACTTATTTGAATGTAACAAAGTTCTGTTACTGTGAGGGATAGGATACATGGAAAGGAACAGGTCTGTTTGTTCGCAAATATCATGGACCCCTTTACAAGAATAGTTTATGATGACAAAAAAAAATGTAATTTTCTGTCACAGCCTTATTAAGTGTTTTAGACAGCAGGAACAATAGGAGGAGACTGAAGTAATAACAACAGCATGGTATTCTGAAAGAATTAGCATGCCTCAAAAAATTCTTAACGTATTCTCAAAATTAATCTGTGTTTGTAACAGGGCTAGCTGTTTCAATTTGCATTAATCTGTTAAACCATGCACAAATTCAGTTTACTCAAGTAACACATGCGATGTTAGCTTAATTAATTGATTGACCAATTTAATCTGATAAACCAATTATCTGACATGTCCAAGATAATGCCTCTGTAATATTAACAGTCTGCTCTCGCTGTTTAAGATATAGAAAGTTCTGTAAAATTAGATTAACCCACAAAATTATCCTAGACCCTGTTCTTTGGGGGTGCCTTTTAATGGTGGCTGGGGGGAATTTAGAAGGATTAAAATAAACAGCAAATTAAAAAAAAAAAAAGGAAGTTGTGATTCGGGCAGTCATCAGATTCATCTCACAAGGAACCATCACCAAGGTGAATCCTCAATCTGCCATCATTGTATTGAGAGCCCTCAGGCTTCTGTCAAGATGTATTTTCCCAGTGAGATCAGCCACTGGTGGTCCTTTTAAAGCTGATTTCATCCAGATCAATATAATCAGACAGATGGAGAGGATGGCAACGTAAGTCACAAATGATGACTTGCCTCGAAAGAGCCGACCCTGAGTGCATGACATTTCTCTGTAGATGTTCCTTTTGAAGAACCCAACTGTGCTTTCTATGGTATTTTTTTTTTTTTTTTTTTTTTTAGCCAATACCCTAACCCATCCTAATACCTTGCACAACATAGGGAATCTGGAAGATTCCTAGAACTAACTGACTTGACTTAAACACACCAGAATGGTAGAGTCATGCCCAAGTAACTCTATAGGCTCAATGAGAAGCTTTACTCCTATAAGCAAAAATATTTCTATCAATATATGTCTGTAGTATAGAGAATTGAGAGCAAGTAACCACAGTCATTTACAAAAATACAAATTGTTGTGGGAGCTGTTTTATAAAAGTGTGTGAAAGAAAAGAAATTCAAAAGAAGAAATTTTAGTTAGGATATAGCTTTAAGTAGCCATGGGTAAATGGCCCCATACTAGGAAAACTGTTCCCCTGCAAACAGAAAACTTGCCTCACTTAATTCCTTTCCAGTGTTTTTACTATATTGCAAAAGAGTCTTCCAAAAATATTATCTCATATGCATCCCTAAATGTCTAGCCACAAACAATTATTAGTACCTTTTAAATAATCAAGTTGTACTCTCAAAAAAGAAGAAAATACGTAATTTTCCCAAAATAAGTAGTGGGAAAATAGTAAATACATGCCATTACTCATTGTCGTTATACTTCTTTTTTTACTGCACTTCGCTTTACAAGATATATATTTAATATTCATGTAAAATGCTTTCTTGGCACTAGGTCAGTATCTTCCCAATGAAGAGCCCATTGATGATACAGAATGGAACTTCTCTTCTAATTAAAGACTGCCTATTACCCAGTGTCTCTTTTGTCACATTGAAGAACAGGGAACTTTTTATTCTTATTAAGAAACGGCCTTTCAGATTCAGTAACAACATGTTCTGTTCCTCAGGAAATAAGAGAAGATCGAGATAGGGCGCGGCTGGACTCCATGGTGCTGCTGATTATGAAACTGGACCAGCTTGATCAGGACATAGAGAATGCCCTTAGCACCAGCTCCTCTCCGTCAGGCACACCAATGAACCTGCGGCGGCACGTTCCTGTGAGATTTCCACTTTCTACTTATTTTCCCATAGCAGTCGTATCTCTGTACTTTATACAGTCCCTCTTGCAAAGGAAACATCCTTGTTAATGGCATCTAACAACTTATGACTCTAATACAGTACCAAAAATATAACCAAAATACTTCTACGCATCATGCATACATTCTAGGCATAGTTCTATGCAAAGAGGCCACAGAGAAATGGGTGATACAAAAGAACATGTTTTTCATTAAACAGGAAGGAAAGTCACCTTGGGAAATTATGCTTTGTAGTGATTGAACCTTCCTTAATTGCCAGTCTTCTCTGATATGAGACTCTATTAGCAAGTACTGTGTCTGTCACTGTCCCACAAATTTGTATTGCAAGTAGAAGATTCCTATTATAGATTTGCTACATGAACAACTGGATAGATGGATGGATGGATGGATGAATGCATGGATGGATGCTAGTTGAACAGGCCCAACACACTACAAGAAAGAATTTAGACGAGATTAACTTGAGAAAACTCTAAAATTCACTTAGTGAGATACAGTGAAAGAGACAGAGCTGAGAATTTCATCTTATTATACATCAATTTTACATAATACAGACACTCCTCTGAGAGTCCAGCACTCAAAATTTGGAAGACAGATTCTAGGATCTACTATACGCTTTACATATTTACTATCAGCATCATATTAAATGACTTAGTTTGTACAGATCTAGGAAATGTGATGGTTGAGTTTACTTATAATTAAGCTATGAATCACTATGCAACTCATGTATTACTTGTGTTATTCAATAATAAACATATTAAATCAAGAAATTTGTATTTACCTGAAATCAAAGCAGTAGAAAAACATATATATAAATTTAAGCATCTACTGAAATATAACTGTTGTCTATCAAATGATATGTATCAATTCTTCTGCCTCCATTTAAATTGTCAACTGGATTTTATATTGCACACATTATCTCATGGAGTATCACAATTGTTAGGTCTGTAAATAGAGATATTCAGAATAGGCAAAATAATACAGTGGAAACATTATGAACTTTGGAGTGTGAAGGTCTGAGTTCAAATGCCAGCATTATACCTGACTTTCTGGGAACATAAAGTTATTTAATTTCTCAACTGCGGGTTCATGTGAAAAATGGAGATATTATTTCCTAACTAATGGCTCTTTGGGAGGCATAAATGAAAAAAATGTATGTAAGAGGTATTGCACGGATCAAGCACAGAGTACATGGTTAATTCTCCTTCCTCCCCCTTGTACTAGACTCACTCACACCAGGCCTTGAGCTAGAGATGAATAAGACATATCCCAGAGCCCTGGAAACTGCTTTTGATCTTTATGTTTTCTGGGTCACCTCTTGTTCTTTATTTATGTTCCTTGGAATTTAAAGCTAATTTTAACATTCTTTCACCATCAAATTTTTTCCCACAGAAGTTTCCACTCCTTTTGATAATTGTGTGGTGGAATAAGAGGATTATAATGGCAGGATTAGGACCTTGACCATCTACCAAGGAGCACTGGCCCAGATACAGAGGACACACTGCCTCTGCCCCACCCTCATACTTCACTGTGAATTTATAGATTAGCAGGAAGAACAAGACACACAGTGAAACACTCACTGCCCCTCAACTGCACCCCAGTTTGAGAATATTTATGAGAAAATGCCAGAATAAGTTCTGCATATAATAAAAACTATCAAGAATAATATAGTCTTTAAGGATGTCTTTAACGTAAAAACAAATTAAAGCACAGGTAGAGAAAAAGGTTTAAAGGAGGCTGCGTAGATAAAGCCTTATAAATTGGCTATGGCCTGATGAATCAACAGAGCCCAGGATCTGGTGGTTTTCTCCCTTGCAAGCCTGATTTTATCCAGGCACTCACAGTGTGCCAGTCTCTTGGTGCTTACTGAGATAGCCAATCTCATAGGATGAATGGGGACAGGGGATGAGATGAAGACTAAGTATTTAGTGAGTGCTAACCTTTATGTAAGTTACTTCATTTAACCTCTTGACAGTCCTACCATGAGAAATCTGAGCTTCAGAGAGAGAGGATGAGTAATTTACCTGCATTCACACTGATGGGGAGCGGTGAGTTAGTTACCAAAGGTCACCCAGCAGGTGAGATTTGCACATCTGTCAGACTCCAAAGCCTATGCTCATTCTGCTATATTAGAAGCCTTCCCAACATGCCAATATTTTATTTACAATGAGATAAGTACAATTTCCAGAACCAGAATTCCCTGGTTGTCAGACAGTCAGGGCATTTTCTTCCTAATAATGACATATTTTGAAGTTTGAATTAGGAATAGTTTTGTAGTCAATGTTTAATTAAGGGAATGTTGACAGTCTCTTGGGATATTTCAGTGATATCATAGGGAAGTTCAGACACATACAGGCCAGAACCACTCTACCACCTTTGGCTGGGCCTTCCCTGCTGTTCTGCAGTATCTTTTGGTCTCCCTAGATCTTCTCCCATATTTCAAGGTAGCCATTCAACAATCTTACTTGCACTTATCTCGTAGCATCCTTACCTCTTAACACCCTTGCCTTCCTCTTCTCATAGAAAAATGAGACCATTGAAAGATGTCCCAGCATCACACCTGCAAACAGCTATAGGTGCCTCTTTGCTTCTTTCTCTCCTCCAACACCAATAAAAGATGTGTTGCTCCTGTCATCTAATACTGATCTGTCTCCATCCTCATCCCCATTCCTTCCCACCTCCTGCTTTGCTCTACCAATTATTCAGACTCTCACTTAGGTTCAAATTCCATTGCTCTCTTCCTATTAGTCTTCACCCTTTTTCTCAATAGCAAGTGTAGTTGGGACTACAGGCATGCATCACCATGGCTGGCTATTTTTTTTTTTTTTTTTTTTTTTTTTTTTTTTTTTTGTAGAGATGGGGTTTCTCTATGTTGCCCAGCTCTATGTTCTAGGGCTCCTGGCGTCAAGCAATCTTTCCACCTCAGCCTCCCAATGTGTTGGGATTACACTCATGAGCCATCACACTCAACCTCCTTCTTGATTTAATTGTTGGCTATTGCTCCACCATTTCTCCCCAACCCTTCTCTCATCTGACAAATCCAGCAGTGCCAAAGCAGTCTCTCACCACAGCATTCTGTATTTTCTCCACCACCTACCTATTCAATAAATCCTTTCTTAGTTTGACTCTGCTGTTAGTGGGTAGGAGAAGAGATGTGGATGGAGAAGAGTTAATTGTTCTTTTTTCTCTTGACCCTCTTTCAGATATTGCCGTAGTTCATCCCTTCATTTTTAAGCCAAACTTTAATCTTCTCTTCATCTTATATTTCTTTCCTGATTTATAATTTATTTTTATTTTTTAGAGACAAGGTCTTGTTTTTGTTTGTTTGTTTGTTTGTTTTTTGAGATGAAGTCTCGTTGTGTCGCTGGAGTGCAGTGGTGCGATCTCGGCTCACTGCAAGCTCTGCCTCCCGGGTTCAAATGATTCTCCTGCCTCAGCCTCCCAAGTAGCTGTGATTACAAGCATGCACCACCATGCCCAGCTAATTTCTGAATTTTTAGTAGAGACAGGGTTTCACCATGTTGGCCAGAATGGTCTCTATCTCCTGACCTCATGATCTGCCCACCTCGGCCTCCAAAGGTGCTGGGATTACAGGCATGAACCACTATGCCCAGCCAAGGTCTTGTTCTTTTAATTTGCATGCTTAATATTTGTTGCTCAGGCTGGAGTGCACTGGCACAATAAATAAATCACTGCAGCCTCAAACTCCTGGGCTCAAGCAATCCTCCTGCCTCAGCCTCCTGGGTTGCTGGGAATATAGGCATATATCACCATGACTGGCTAATATTTTTTTTTAATTATTGAAGAGATGGGGTTCCTCTATGTTGCCCAGGCTAGTCTAGAGCTTCTGGCCTCAAACAGTTTTCCCACCTTTGCCCCCCAATGTGTTGAGATTACAGGCATGAGCCATCACACACAGCCTCTTTCTTAATTATTGGCTATTGCTCCATCATTTCTCCCCACTGCTTGTCTTATCTGACAAATCTAGTAGTGCCTGTTCAGTCTCTCCCCACAGCATCAGATGCGATTGAATTGCTTCTCTTCCTTCACTTTCACTCCTCCCCTGGCTTCTGGCCACTCTCCTATTTTTCCTTGTATTCTTCAACAGTTGCTTTCCAGACCCTTCAATGGCTCCTCTTCATACAACTGCCTCTGAAATCCTATGTCAAGATTCTAGACTCAATTCTCCCTTTGTCTGCCTTTGAATATTCTCCCTGGGAATCGCCACAGCTTCCATTCCCTTCTCCATATTGAGGGTCACCAGTGAGACCTTTTCTTGTGATCTCCAGATCAGAACAACCAATGGACCACAAGATGCATCCTTCCCTGAGTGGGTTGAGTGGTATAAGCACTTCTAGTACACACATCACTGGAGTCCCTGCCATGATATAAACCCCACAGAGAGCTCTATATTCCCATTGCCTGGCATAATTGGAGGAATAGGATAACACTGATGGATGCAGTCTTGCAGGAAGATGTCTTGTAGGATTAATTACACAAAGCAAGGTGGGGGGCTGGGTCGCAGGGAAATTATGAGTTGGCAGTTGTAACAATTACCCAGGGTTTATTCACTGCTTGATTTGCTTATGGTAGCAGTGGAAAATTAAAGGAGAGAGTGGATGTGAAAGATCTTGGGAGAGCTTTTGGGTAATTTCTCAAATTGAACAGAGGACAGAAGAGAAAATAATAAAGACTTGTACTAAACTACACATTGATGATCCTATTAAAATTATTTATTTAGTTGTGTTTGAGGCCCCTGCAGAATATCATGGTGGTTACTCTAAAAAGTTGAATTCTGGGGTCAGACAGACCTGAACTCTAATGCCAGCTCTGCCTTGGGATATGACTTTGGTCAAGTTATCTACCTTAAGCCTTGGCTTCACCCACCATCTCTCGTGTGATGATGGTGCCTTCCACATAGAGTTGATGAACATTGAAGCAGATAATGGTTGTACAGCCTTGTCTGCCAACGGTAAAAATGCAATAAATGGTAGAGTTTTTAAAAGTTATCATTTCACCTTGGAAGCATTATACGGTTCGAAAGATGCAAGATTACTCTATTATTTATCTAATCAAATCACAAAGAGGAAATTAATGCAAAATATTTCTAATATACCTAAAGGTCAAATATAAATGACTTATAAATTACCTGCTACTTATGACTATGCATTCAGTGTTTATAAATTATCTGCTATTTAAGACTACTTGATGTTGATCCAATTTGAAATTGTAATGAATCATATTCTTAAGGTAAAATGTTGTTTGTCTTTTCTATGCAAAAAAAAAAAAAAAAAAAAAGACATGGCCCTGATCCGAAATCACTCCAGGCATCAGATATTTGGTCAGAGTTACGTCTTTTACACACATGTACACACACACACACACACACGCACACATGCACAACATACATTTAAAGAGAGTATAACATTACTTTTCGCTGCATATGTCTTTTGCACCCTTCCAACTGAAGAAAATTTAGTTTCAATGCTTTTGATCACATAATTTTATAGCAGAAATTATAAAATTACTTCTATTATGAGAATTAAGAAAGGAAAGGTGGCCAGGCTCAGTGGCTCACGCCTGTAATCCCAGCACTTTGGGAGGCCGAGGTGGGCGGATCACAAGGTCAGGAGATCGAGACCATCCTGGCTAACATAGTGAAACCCCGTCTCTACTGAAAATACAAAAATATTAGCCGGGCGCGGTGGCGGGCGCCTATAGTCCCAGCTACTCGGGAGGCTGAGGCAGGAGAATGGCGTGAACCCGGGAGGCGGAGCTTGCAGTGAGCCGAGATCGCCCCACTGCACTCCAGCCTGGGCGACAGAGCGAGACTCTGTCCCCCCCCAAAAAAAAAAAAAAAAAAAAAAAGGGAAAGGGATTAATATTTGTCAGTCTAGTTGTTTCTTCATAAAACTGTATTTAATGATCATGTTCTATCTGCCAGGCGCTATACTAACTAACACCTGTGGACACATCAGTAAACAAGACAGGTGAAGTCCCTGCTCTACACAGATTCTAACAGAGGAAGACAGAGAAGAATTATAGAGAGAGATGGATGCATAGATGGATAGGTAGATAGGCAAATTCATTGAAGATAGATAGATAGATAGATAGATAGATAGATAGATAGATAGATACAGTATGTAGTAGATTAACAAGCAAAGAGGATTGTAAAATAGAGAATGATATGCTATAGAGGTTGAAAAGAGGAAAGTTCTTTGGTTTAAAATGTCAACGGATGCTGCTCTGAGGTAGTAGTATTCAAGCTGAGATTGGAGTGACAAGAAAGGGCCAGCAAAGGGAAACATTGGGACAAGGGACAAGAAAGAGCATAGGACCTAGTCCCTGCTGTAGACATCAGCTTACTGTATTAAAAGAAGTGACCAAGAGCAGGCAGGACCAAGATGCAAGAGGATGGCAAAGCTAAGACCAGAGAGTTGGGGTGCAGGACCTGATATTTGACCATGTGAACCATGGCAAAGTTGAGATGTATAAAGAGGATACATAGAGATATTTAACTCACAGTTTTCTCAGATTGAAAGCCTAGAGCGATAGGTGCCTTTGCTCCATCCCCTCTGCAATTCCCCCCTCCCACCTTTCCTCTGTGCAATCAAACCACCTATAACTCAAAGAAAGCATATGATATATTAAATGCACAGCCTTTGCAGAGGTTACCAGGTAATTATATCCACTCAACAGAATGTCTTGACCTCACACTATGTAGTAGTTGCTAAGAAAACATAATAATATTAATAATAACAATATTTATGGGAGTAGCTAGCATTTAATGAAAATTATTAGGAGCCAATTACAAGCACTTTGCTTTACGCTCATGAAACTCCATGAGTTTCTACTATCATTATACCCATTTTCAAACAAGGGAATTGAATGACACATGACAAAACATAATTCCTGCCCTCAGTTTATTAGATAGACATTTGAGCTAAACTATTCCAGTCCACCGTAATAGTTGTCACCATAGAGGTTGAATAGGAACATAGAAGAGATTGAGGTAAGGAGAAATGAGAACTCTCTTTGTATTTGAAATCCAGTGTCCCTGTGAGGAACTCTGGGCAGCACTATATAGCCACAGGAGTGTCACTGAGTGATTCAAGGTCATACAGTAAGGAAGGTGTGGCTGTGGGCTTCTGCCTTCTAACTTCTCTGCAGTGCCCTACCTAGCCACACTCCTGGCCCTTCCAATGCACACTAAGCTGTTAAATTACCAAACAATATGGTACCTCTTTCTCAAGTATTTGCAGACCCTCTGATGAGCACAATGGTTCTTACAAAATAATGCATCATTATGTGTGACACGTCAGTGTCAGTTGTCAGCAACTCTTTAGTGTATTCATGTGTATTGGGAGAAGGAAGAAGTGACAAAGTGCTGGAGGTAGGAACAAGGGCATTTGGGAACATTCGCACATCCTTCATACCAGTGCATTTGTTTTTAATAGGATCTGGAATCAGGATCTGAAAGTGGAGCAGATACTATTTCAGTAAATCAGACACAAGTAAATTTGCCTTCTAACACTGAGTCCACGGACCTCCCATCTTCCACCCCAGTGGCCAATTCTGGAACCAAACCCAAGACTACGGTGAGTTCTAAATGATAACAGACAGTCTTTACGTGTAAATGTTGATGATCATCAGGTAAGGGTTGATATTCATTCAATATAGAAGAAATACTGTTGGAATCTTAGCCATAGTGACTTAAAAATATTTAATTTATTTGATTAAGCACAACCCTAGAAACATGTTATTTCTTTTATAAATGATAACACAAGTACTTCACTGAAACAAGTCATGTACCAAGAATTATTCAAAACGTGCTAATTAAATTTCATTGCTAGATACTCAGAGCTTTAAAGAACCAAGAATGCAAAATCTGGAGACGGCTTTCCCTACGCTATTGTCCTGACTGCATTGCTTACCAGTTAGAAAATTGTTTCTCTAAGATGTGATGAGTGATAGACGACAGATGATGATGGATGGACGGATGGACAGATAGATTGATTGATTGGTAAAGAGAAAGAGATGATAGAGATAGATGTAGATGGATGGATAGATAATAATTATATAAAGATATTTATATTGATATAGACACAGATAGATTGATTAATAGATAATAGATTTATATACAGAGATATATAAAATCACCCACATCAAAAATTTTCTGTGGGAATTAAATGAAAGGGCACATATAAAAAGTGCTTAGTGAAATGATTGGCACAGAATAAGTACTAAATAAATGTAAGGTACTGTCATTATTATTATGATACTTAGTAGACTTTACAATGCTATTAAAACAAATTATTCCACATGGAATAATATACTGTGAAAGGAGGAAACTGCTTTGGTTTGAAATGCTTCATGTATAAATTGTGAATAAAAGACATTTTCCCTTAAGGAAAGAGTTGAAATGCAGCAGGAAAATAGTATTTGACTCTAGAAGGTAATATTTATGGAGGAAGTAATTACCACTTCAAATATCTAAAATCCCATGAGTTCCAAAATAACCTTTCCTAGTTTAGTGAAAATCATAGCATCATATTATTTTTTACGTCCATGGTAGCTTAACACACAAAAACAAGTTTGGATTGCTTGTTCACTACCTTTAAAATGAAAGTCAAGTCTAAAATAGGACTCAGAAGATAATGCTCTGATTTTAAAATATGATAGATTTGCTGCAATTGCAAAAAGAATGAAAATATATCATTTAAATGACAGATATGCATGGTTTAAATATTTACATAGAAATTAAATTCCCTATGTTATTTATATCTAAAACATTTTTATGGAATATAATATTTATTGAACATCTACTACATGCCATGCACTAGGCTATGTGAAAAAGACTTGCAGAAGAATAAAACATATTCCCTATCTTTAAACAGCTTACATTCCAGCAAAAGGAGGTAAGTATGTAAACAGTGAAATGCTATACAGGCTATGATAATACTGCATATATTGGGAATAGGAGGAACTGGCAAGATAATTCACTTTTTAAAGCACCTGCTACTATCCTGCAGGGCAGTTCTTTTCTCCCTGATATAATTACCAATGGCATCCACTTTCTCTCTTGGAATATACAAATTTCAGTGAGTGAGTGTCTCATAATTCATAACAATGTGTTGAAGAATGTGTGCAGTTGCTTAGTCTTTCTTCAGTTACCCCTGTGTTTATAAATGCAGTCAATACAGTTACACAGAAGTACATAAACACACA
>NW_016806721.1:1137013-1209440 GCF_001698545.2 Rhinopithecus bieti
TTTTTTTGAGACGGAGTCTTGCTCTGTTGCCCAGGCTGGAGTGCTGTGGCGTCATCTAGGCTCACTGCAAGCTCCGCCCCCCAGGTTCACTCCATTCTCCTGCCTCAGCCTCCTGAGTAGCTGGGATTACAGGCACCTGCCACCACGCCCGTCTAACTTTTTGTATTTTTAGTAGAGACTGGCTTTCACTGTGTTAGCCAGGATGGTCTTGATCTAACCTCGTGATCCACCCGCCTCAGCCTCCCAAAGTGCTGGGATTACAGTCGTGAGCCCCCGCGCCTGGCCTATTTTTCTTATTTTTTAAGTTCCAGGATACATGTCCAGAACGTGCAGGTTTGTTACATAGGTATGTATACATGTGCCATGGTGGTTTGCTGCACCTATCGACCCGCCATCTAGGTTTAAGGTGGGAATGTAAATTAGTTCAACCATTGTGGAAGTCAATGTGACAATTCCTCAGGGATCTAGACTCAGAAATATCATTTGACCCAGCAATCCCATTACTGAGTATATATCCAAAGGAATATAAATCATTCTTCTATAAAGACACATGTACATGTATGTTTATTAAAGTACTGTTTACAGTAGCAAAGACATGGAACCAACCCAAATGCACACCAATTATAGACTGGATAAAGAAAATGTCATACATATACACCATGGAATACTATGCAGTCATAAAAAGGAATGAGACCATGTCCTTTGCAGACATGGATGAAGCTACACTTTTGGTTAGAGGGGAATAATTGTTTCAATTTGTGTGGGGGCATTTTCTTTTTTCTTGTTATTGGTGTTGCTATTCTTTTAGGTACACCCTTTTCACTACAGTTCAAAAGTAATTATTGGGCCATGGATCAATTTTCTGGTTGGAATATGAGAATGAAGAATTTTGTCTACGAGAGATTAAACAGATACTTTCTCCCACAATTTGGAGCTTAAGGAATAAATGATATGTAATAACAGTCTAGATACTTTATGAAGAGAGAGAAAATGGTGATAGCCTACAGAGCAGTTCTTTTTACCATGAACAAATGTTTTAATTTTAAGTAGAAATATGAAATTCGAAGAACACCTATTTAATACATCAAACTATAATGAACTAACCCCCTGCTCTATAATGACAATTTGACAGCATGCCCACCTTCATTTCATAATTAAGGTTACCTTTGATTTGCTGCTATGAAATCTGTTTATAGTGGTGACCACAGTAACAACCACAGAAATTTGGCTTTCCTTTTGTGTGTAAGGTGTCTGGGTTTCTAAATGCCTATTTTTCAATAAGATTATTTTTCTTTTAAACTTATTCTTAGAATAGGACCAGTGAGTCATCATCAGATTTTTCATTAATTCTATGTATAGATCATGCTGAAAATTAAGCATTAATATAGATTTCTGAGATGTATTTCATAAAAAAATGAAAAAGTTAAAATGTAAGTTATCCACTGTCAAAACACACATTAGTAAAAAGAAGAGGCCTATTGTGTCATGTCACCAAGCTCATCAATTTCTCTCCTAAATTCTGTTTGGTTCTTTTGACACAGTCTCACAATACCTTTCATACTAGACTCTTCCATAAACAACCCGCAGCCCCTGTATCATTTTACGTAAAGTGCTTTGATTCACTGTACAGCAGTACACTGATATCCCTCTTTCTTCAGTGGCTTGAGTTGTTCCTGGTATTAATAAATATAGGATTGTTTCATGAAAGGTTTTAAAGCTGAACATTAAAATCGCTGAGGTTTTGTGGTAGTTGTTTTTCTTAAAGATACTTTACTTATAAGTGCAGATATTCATTAAATCAGTATTAATCAAATATTTATGAAGAAAACAGCCAAGCCCCAGATAACAAGAAAAAAAAAAATGCTGTTTGTAAAATAAGTAACTGAAGGAACAAGGAGAGTCTAGCATTCCACTGTGTAGAATAACCAAGATCATCATCAAGAGTACACAGGATACGGTATCCAGACCCTCAAGGCTCCTGAACACTGTAATACACCCGGATTCACAGGACTAATATAAATTGGCTTGAGCTGTTATCATATCGGAAAGAAAATGTCACTAATATTTGAATACTCAATGTGCACAAGAAGAGGTTTACTGAGCAATAAAAAAACAATGGCTGGCTCATCAAAGCATAGTGTAGGTCACATGCTTCTAACATAATTTTCTAAATCATACATCCACCACAGATTTTACATATACATGTTTACATATGTATATGTGTATGAATGAATGTGTATATATGTATACACATAAAATAGATTATATATGCATATATTTGTGTACTTGCGTGTGTACATATATTCACATCAGATGTTATTTTTCAAAAATAACATGTCATTTTCTGAAGTGTTATTTTGATGTTATTTTAAAAAAGCCTGCGTTGAATAATTCTTAACTATGCAGAATTTTTAAAGCAAACCAAATTAGTAATTATTAAGTTCTTATGTAGTCATATAATCTGTCAGTATAAATGATATTAATTATGTATGAAACTGTTGCTCAGGATAAACACAGAAACCACAAATGCAGACTTGCTTATTGTTACCAATGTATAGTGTAGTTTTGTTTGTATCTGGGATAGAAGTTTCCGCTCTGGAATGATCTGAGAAATAGTTTCAAAACAGAAAAGCTTCCAAGATAGAACAAAGGTTAATGGGTGCCTTTTACAAACAATAATCAACTTGTTAATTATTGCCACTGGAAAAGTAAGAATTCCATGTGGCACTGCTTAAAAATAAAAATTACAATGCCAATAAAGTACTATTTCAGTGGAGAGTTTATTAAAGATGTCTAAGACAGTCTGATTGGGAGTATGACATTACTCCATGATGAATTAGCCACAAGGGATTAGGGAAAAAAAATTTCTTATTTTGGAATTTATTCACCAACTACATTCCTGAACCTGTAAAATTATATTTTAAATTATGCATGCATAATTTATATATGCATGCTTTTACATATTTTTATACAAAATTTTTAAATGTATACATTTACACATTTCTGGGAAGACTGTCAAGAACTCCATCAGATTTTAAAGACTGTGCAACTCCCCATAAAGAAATGCTACATTTGAGTTTTCATGGTTCAGTCAGTTATTCAGTGAAGCAACTCAATGTTGAACATGTGAACGTCTTTGCTGCAAATAATAAATATGCTGCAGGTACATTGACAAGGATTACTTCATTTGGTTTATTTCCTAATGGATCATTGCATGGTATTACCTTTGCAATAAACTAGGCCATACTTTAGGTATATTTGAAAACTGATTCTTCTATGAAACTATAAAATGTCATTTGCATTTGTTCCAACTATACCACATATAAGCAAAAGTAAAACTTATCCAAAAACAAAAGAAAAACAACCAAGGTTTCCCCTTAGTAATTTCAATGTAAACCACATTTTATATCTCTAAATCCAATCACATATCCCATAGATATGATCATTAAACTAAAGTCACTGTGCTTGTGATATATTAGTGACAGGTAATAAAATTGAAAAAAAAAATTGAAATTCTACCTTTCACATCATTTTAAAGTATCTTTTCAAATTAAATTTAAAGGCAAAATTTTAGTGATAGCTTTATTTTGTTTCACCATGTTATCATATACTATATGTTTGCTTAAATGGTTATCAGATGAATTTTTTAAGAAGATTGGCAATTTTCCCTAATGCTGTTCAATATTAAAACAAAACAGAAGGATAAAGTACTGCCTTTTACAAGTAGAAACTGCAAATGTTTATTTTCACTGAAGTCTTGGGGAAAGAATTCAAGGTAATATGTAAAATTGGCTAGAATTTAAACAGTATTTTATAATGTCACATGTGTTATTATTAGCTTTCATATCCTGAGAAAAGAAACAGTCAACATACTACAGGAAAAAATGATATACATGGAATTTGTAAGGAAAGTTTAGACAACTTATTCAGAAACATCAAAAAATTTGAATTAATGCAGTTTTTAATTAAAACATTTAAACGCAAATGTAATAATCTTAGAAAAGAATGTCTTTTGATGTAATGCTTTTGAATATGACAATTTTATTTTGACATGCAAAGCCATCACGTTAAAGTATGTGGATTTTTAAAGAAAGATTTGCTTCTGTTGGTAAGATCCTCATTGTTTATGAGAAAGAAAATAGGCAAAATTATAGCTTTTAAAGAAGAATGGAGCCACCAGAGAGCTAGAAAAAAATGTTTCTAAAAAAGAAATTGTTCAATGATTATTACAATGTGATATTTCTTAGAATTCTATGATTTAAAAGCATAAAGGATTTCATTCACCTAGTCTGAATTTTGAAATAATAAATAAATGTGCAATTCATTAACTCTGGACCAAACAGAAATATTTCCACAGTCATTTACTTTTATATTTTAAATAAGTTCAAAATTCTCTCATTTCTTATTGTTTTAAGATACTGACGTCTGTTTCCAATTCATTTACATGTTAACTCAAGACATCCTTGTCTGTGATGGGTTATTCCATCTTCACAGTCACCTCCTCATATACATCTTTCCACTTTGAATCTTGGAATTTCATTCTGTCGAGAATAACTTGTATCTTTATATATATAATACTAAGCTCTGAACACATAATACTTAAATAATTTTGGGGGCTGGCAAACTTGATTTTCTCCCTTGTGTTTAGTTTGTAGTCATCTGGTTAATTAAGTATCTGGAGCAGAATTCATAAAACCAAAAGAAATATGGGAAAAAATGAATGCATACGAATGATAGGTTAGAACTGAATAGATTAATAGCATAAAAAATATTTTAAAATCATTCCTGCAACCTAAGATTTTAGTCATATGAATAGTACTTTGCATGTTATCATCATTACAATGAGAAAAATTTAGTTTTTCCATAGACCAATGTTGATTTCTTGAATTCAACTCATATTTTCGTCCAAGAAAAATAACAGCTGCCAGTCACTTCTGGGCAATATAAAATGGCAAGTGAACAGCATGCCACAACATAGCAACCAAGAGTATAATTCATAGTACTGAGGAGTAATAATAACTGTTAAGTCATTTTCACGGTCTTCACTTTATTCATTTCAAACCTAGTTGTCTCAAAGCTCTAATTACATATTAAATATTTTCCCATATTTTTCTACCTTCTTGCTAACAGATTGATAATTAATTCTGTCCCAGGCATTTGATGGCCTCTGTGCTCACGTCTTAAAGAGAGTTGAAGTCACTGAAAGGCTTAAGCAAGGATTTCATGTGAATATACAAAGTTTACACAGACAGCCTTCTTGACTATAGTTTTGAGCTGAATCAACCACATACCAAATTTCGAAGTGAAACAATAAAAATATAAGCCAACCATCTGAGTAGTCTGAAAATTACATATCGAAGTATTTGGAATCATGTAACAGAAATCTGAAAGTAAAGGAATTGTTTACTCTGTATCCTCATGGAGTCTTGAGATACCATCACTTGAAAACCTCCTTTATCCTTGATGTTTTGGGTATTTAATGAACACTCTATGTTCTTGTTTCATTTATTTTTCAATCAGTCATCTATACGCCTTAGATTTTTGTTGTCATTGTTGGGTTTTAGCGATTCTCTAGTCTTTCTACTTTTAACAAGCTGGTATAATCCAGATGACCTCCTGAATCAGTAGATTCCTTCAAAGGAAAATCCAGTGATGTTATGAAATTGACTCTCGTTGTTTCATCTTTACTGTAGATGGCTTTATCCATGTTGTTGTTTTGTTTATTCATTTTGAAGGCCCCATCTTTGTATCAGGACTGTAGTAATTTACTAGATAAGCATTTACCAAATTAGTTATAATATGAAATGCAGAGAATGATGCAAACAAGCACTAATAACCAAATAAATCAGGGCTACTCCCACCATGTACTCTAGGGCACCCCCAAAACTGCCTTCCTATACCTGTCCCAGCCAAGCTGACTGAACTTTATCTCTTTTATATATTGGCCTTCTTTGTAAGATGTTCTTTGAGTAATCCATGACACAGATTTCATTTAAATTCTAGACTAAACGAATTGTAAGAGAGAGGAAAATGTTGAAGAATATATTTTTTTATGTCCAGGCAGCCTCTGGGACAAGCCTGTTTCATTTCCAAGAGTATCCCCACAAAGTTACCCCCAGTGCTTCCCTGTTGCTAAGGCATTGCATTCATTTCTAAGGTTTCTTCATCAGTGAGTTCTGAACCCTGGACTGGACAGACAATAAGAAACAAAAACAAAATGGAAAAGACAGCAGACTCCAGATTAGAGCAACTCATCCTAGCCCGGATCTAGGGTTCTGCTGGCCCAAATCATTGAGGTCTTAATGTAGAACAAATTCAATACTTTAGAACACAGAGTTTTAGATAGATCACTGGACATTATTTTTTATGTTGTTTCTTTTGTGGAATTAAGTCAGAATATTAAATGATTTTTTAGAAGATGAACATTTACAATTGAAAACTAGTAGAATTTCCATTTAAAGATATTTCCCAAGCAAATATTAATCAAATATTTAATTTCACATTTAGCATTTTGTGGATATATCAGAGCTGTGAGATCATTCTCCCACTTAATGTATTTGTAGTTTTCTTTTTGTATTTTGTGTTAAGTCCAATGCTACACACACATACACCCACACACACAACGGCAGGAGGTTCTACATGCTTTGTGATCTGCATTTCTAACATTCCCTTATGTAGTTATATGGAACCAAAAAGGAATTGCATATTAAAGGACCTTTTTTATTACTAGTGAAGTCAAAAGTTTCTTATACTTATTAGATAATTGAACTCCTTATTTTAAGTTAAGATAATCCAAAGGTAAAGAACAAAATTATAAGACATGCATAATATGGCTCTTTAATCTCTTTATGTCTTTATATTATTCTACATTTTTAATTAAACAGAGCCTTCTCAATTTATAATGTAGTTGAACTCAAATACTATTAAGGTTTTGAACATTATCATTATTAGATTATGAGACCTAACCCACTTTTTTAAAAAAGTTATAAAGAACCAATTAGGGTTATGCATAAACCACTGTGCCAGGTATTGAGACAGAATTTTCAAAATATAAAAAAGGGGTATGACATGATTGGAATTCTTGGAATCAGACTGTAAGACCAAGAATTTCCTGGAAAGGCATACTGGTGAGTGTTCTCAAGAGATAGACATGATTGGACATAAGGAAGGTAGACTGAGGGGGAACAGAGTTGGACTGAGCTGCCACATGATTGGACATAAGGAAGGTAGACCGAGGGGGAACAGAGTTGGACTGAGCTGCCATGCAATGACAACTTCAGCCTCCGTGTATTCCTTGGAAAGCTCTGAAGCCTAGGTGACCTTTCAGAGTTGTTGCAAATTAAGGCGAGGGGGCTGGACCTCTGCATCCTGTACCAGCCAACCATGACTTTAGGCTGGTCCTAGAAAGTACTGGAATGTTGAGTGGGGCAGTTATTTGAGGCCCAGAGCCTTTCCCAACAGGGAAAGCAGTCACAGCCATTGGCATCTGCTGTTCCCAGCTGCTGGGTTATTGGTTCCCTGGTCCTGAGGAGAGGCCTGGGAGTATCTCTGCACACAAGCCAGGACGTCACCTTCATGGGGCACATACTCTGACACAAGCAGCAAATACCCAAATACATGGTTATGAAATGGCATTACAATGAATACCAAATTTAAGTTATTAACAGATGATTAAATGTTAAAGACATGTATACATTATGTTACAGACAGTGGGAGACTGTAGTCCCAACTACTCAGGAGGCTGAGGCAGGAGAATTCCTAAGGTCTGGAATTCAAGGCTGTAGTGTGCTATAATCATGCTTATGAATAGCCACTGTACTCTAGCCTGGGAAACACAGGGAGACTTTGAATGAATGAATGAATGAATGAATGAGAGAAAGAAAATAGAGAGAGAGAGGAAGGAAGGAAGGAAGGAAGGAAGGAAGGAAGGAAGGAAGGAAGGAAGGAAGGAAGGAAAAAAAGAAAAGAAGGAAAGAAAAAAGAAAGGAAGAAAGAGAAAGAAAAGGAAGAAGGAAGGAAGGAAAGAAGGAGGGCAGGAGGGAAGGAGAGAGGGAAGGAAGAAGGAAAAGAAGACATGAAAAACAAGAAAGGAAAAGGTGAAAACCCTCAGGTGGTAAGATATCCCAGAGAAAATGACAATGAAATATAACCTTCAACAATGACCAGGATTTTCCCAGGTGAAGAAAGGGGAAGAGGAAGAAGATGTAAAAACATCAGAGAGCAAAAAAAGTAGTCTGTTCATGGGATATTGGGTAACCTAATTTGAATAAAGTATGCTGCACATAGCTCCAACTGGCAGAAAATGTAGCTAGAACAGCCTTTTGGGAGAGTTTGTGGAGAACTTTCAATGTTTTGTTTTTTTTAAAAAAATACACCTTAAGGGAAATGTGGAGATGGTTTTTCAACAAGAAAACAAAATGATTTGATTTATATTTTAAAAAACTAGAACTCTACAAGTCAAGTGGAAAAATGGACTCAGATTGTGGAGGAGAGAAGAGATGGAAGGGTGATAAAAGGATAGGATGTTTGGCAGTGATGCAAAGAAAGACAAAGGCTGGCAAAAAAGCTTTATTGAGGGAAGTTTTATCATCCTTTCCATTGTTTCATTGTTCTCCTAGCAATGTAGCCTTATCTTAAATGTGCATCACTTAATGGAATGCAATCACAAAGAAAATTAATTTTTTTCTTACACCTATCACTAGGAACATCCCATGTCAGCTACTTTGTCCCTCCCACTTAGACAAAAACTCAAAAACTCCCATGATTCTTACTAGATATTCTTCCCTAACACAAATATTTTAAATTCCAAAATATACTAGTCTCAATTCAGAAACCAGTATGTTCAATATCTGTAATAATCAATAATTCAGTCTTCCTTTCCCTGTAAGACTTCCCAAGCAAATATTAACCAAGTATTTAATTTCACATTTAGCATTTTGTGGATATATCAAAGTTGGGAGATCATTCTCCCACTTGTAGTTTTTGTTTTAAGTCCAATGATACACACACAAACACACACACACACACACACAGAGTTTTGTCTTTCTTAAGGTAGGTGTCTACCTGCATCCGGGGAAGATTGTGGGATAGGAGTATTCTGCTTCCTTTTTCTTTCTAGATCATTCTACACATTGCTTGCTAGCAGCTTTGTGATGGGGAGCAGGGAGGGGCCTGGCAAGAAAAGGAAAGTTCTCACTGGATGAAAATACACAATCTGTAGGTCTACAAGACATTAATCTGTCTTCTGCTATATCAATTATCTGTTGTTGTATAATAAATTATACTTAAACTTAGTGGCTTAAAGTAACAATAACGCAATCTCATGAAACACCTTGCCTGAACAAACCACTCCTGAATTCCTGACACACGTATACCATGGAACATAACTGATGATTAGTACCATTTTAAGCCATTAAATTCAGAGGGGTTTGTTGTGCAGCCAATCTCACAATTCCTAGTGTGTCAGAAATTTGATAGCAACTTAGTTGTATGGGTGTTTCATGAAGTTGCAGTCCGTTATCTGCTGGAATGCCATCCGCTAAAGGTTTTACCAGGGGTACAAGCACTACTTCCAAATTGACTTATTCATGTGACTGGAAAATTGGTGTTCGAGCATTGGCTCTTCTCTATGTTATTCTTCTCACTGGCGATGCTTGAGTGTTCTCATGTGGTGGTACCTGACTTCCACTGATGCAAGTGAAAGAAATCAAGGAAGTAAAACTGTCTTATTTTCTGTACTGTATTGATCACGCAGACTAGCCCTGTTCAATGTTGGACAAGGTTTAAACAAGGGCATGTTTATAAAAGAATTATTGAGTGGCAACTTGGAGGCTCGTTGCCACAATGTGTCATTTCTCTAATGCATGCAAAAGCACTGACCTGCTCCATATGGCCCCCAAAAGATAGCATCTGTTCAAAGTTCAAGATTTTGTTAAATAAATCAGATCCGGGTGCAGATGAGACTCTGCAGGTCTCAGGTGCACTTCTTCAAGCACAGCCCGTCAGGTATAGTTCTTTCTCTGAACATACGCAAACACACCCAACATACAGTGGTATGGCAGATATAGAATAACAACTCTAGACCCTCTCATTCAATAAAAGGAGGAAACAGAAGGCACATAAGTGTCACTGGTCTGTAGAAATCCTGAAAAACAACAGGGCACATATTTGAAGGTCTTTGTCTCAAATCATTCATACCACTTCCTGGGGTTGATCCACCAGTTCCTTCCTGTGAGATGTTGTGCCCTTTGAGTCATTCTTCCTTTTTCTAATGAAGTGCCCAATGTTTGCAAGTAAGATGATTTCTCATCTTGTTTTCTGACTGTGATGATTTGGTGGTCCAAAGGTCTCTTTTAATTTTTCACTATCTCTGAACCTTTTGAGCCAAGCTAGAGGTGTTTCTGCTAATATGATCTCTTTACACTTTGTGTATTTCTCATGTATCTTATTAGGGCTTGCTCCATTACACAAAAGTCACACTTAGAAAATTCATCAAGATATGTCTTTCTCTACCTCAGGCACCTATTGAGGCTTCTGAAAGACATTGTCTTCATAATTCTTTTAAGCCCTACTTTTTAATGTACAGGATCTGTGAAGTATCTTTCAAAAATTCTAGAGGACTTAGAACTGCCTGAATAGTTATCTGAGGTATCATCTCAGATATTTCTGAGGTCTTAGCAAAGGATTTTGAGACCACATTTTCTTCAGTGTGATCTAGATTTGTTCTTATTATTTCTTTATTGTAATATCATTTGCTGTCTGGAAAGGCTGTGAAGAAACAAAGTTTTATTTTTGAATCCAACAAATTCTGGCACCTTTATATTTTAACATTCCTTTAGCTTCTCTCTCTCCTTTTTCATTTCAGTACACATAACAAGAAGTCAGAAATTATCTTTAACCAAGTCTGGAAATCTCCTTATCTAGATCACTAAGTTCTTTAGGTACATTTTTTACTTTCTACATTACCCCACACAACAATATTGCTAAACATTTTTCCTCTAAATAAGAAGGATTCCATTTTCCTAATAACATTTTCTTCATTTTTCTTTAAGCTTTCACTGAAAGCTCCCCCAAAAGCTACCTGGCTCATGCTAACAGTATGTTTGATGTCCTTTAAATAGTACTCTGTTTACAACTGTCTAGCATCCACCTGCCCCCCAATCTCAAAGTCCCTATCATATTTTGTCAGTTTTTAGGTTTTTTTCTTGTTGTTGTTATGGTAGCCTAAAAATCCATACCAGCCATCTATTGCTGCATAACAAATCCCCCTTAATTTAACGACTGAAAACAGTACTAATCATCCATTATGTCCCTGGGTTTGCATGTATCGAGAATTCAGTAGTGTTTTGTTCAAGCAGGGTCTCTCATGAGGCTGCAGTTAGGGGTTGACTGGGGCTGGAGGGTTCATTTCCAAAACAGTATACTCATGTGGTTACAAATTGGCTCCTCTCCAACCTGGATCTCTCTATGAAGCAACCAAAATGTTCTCACATCATAGCAGCTGCATTTTTCCAGAGTGAACAATCTAAGAGACAAAGACAGAAACTGCTATGCCTTTTATGAACTAGCTTTCAAAGTCACACACCAAGATGTCTCTTGTATTCTACTGGTCATATGAACCTATCCTAATCAATGTGAGAGGGGACTCTACCAGACACATCTACCAGTATACAAAGATCATTGGAGGACATACTAGAGATTAGCTAAGGCCTGTAATTTCCTTATTGGGCCTTTGCACTTCTTTTTTTTTCTTTTTTTTTTTTTTTTTTTTTTTGCAGGTCAGTTACTTTTTCCACAACCCCTAGAGATACGTGAACACCTTCATCGCTTTCATCTTCTCCCGGCTGAGGCTTCTTTATATCTCTAGTCAACCCTAGGGACAGGCCCTTACATGATGCCATGTGATGCATCTCTGGTCTGTGAGAAACACAAGCACTGCCCGTTTCCAGCCAAAGTTAAGAATCCCTCTGGCTTGTCACCAGCTAGACACCCCAACAAGCCAGGTCAGGCTCCTGTGTCTCCCACACGACAGGGACACATGTCAAGCCCTCTATGTCTATAAGGTCCCTTTGAAGTCCTTTTCATCATCCTTGAAATGAGGGCAGGCACTATATTAACCCTTCCCTAGAGGGCAAAGTGTGTTGGAGGTGGATGTTTTCATTGCATACAAAAATCTCAAATCACTTTTTCCCAAATCCTCTGATTCTTGATCCTATTATAACCTCCAAGAAGGCAGGAGAATTGAGTTCTTGAATGCATTCTCCTCCAAATACTTCTTGCAAGCTCTGCAGCTTGTTCTGTCTCACTATTTACTTTGATATTGAATTTGCCCCTTTAGGATTTGCATCAAAATTTTAATTTTAACATCTGATCACAGGGAGCAGTGTCCTAAGCTGCAATTTTGAATACCAGGAGTATATTTCATCTCTGCTGCCTTCTGAGAGATAAGAACACTTTGAGGAATGTAAAACTAGAGTCAAGGTTATAGCGGTATTTTTTGTCATTCACTAAAACTATATTTGAACAGGACTAAAGATGGGTACATACAACCCAAAGTGGGATGACTACCACCCCTTGGTTCCTTAATTGGTCCTGCTAATGGCAGAGTTTATATCCACAAAAAGGTGGAGGTAAACAATGGATTTTCTTTAAAACATTAAATTAGAACACATGATGGTCAGATGACATATTAAAACACTACAAAATAGTTTGAATATTGACTTACCATGGAAACAAATACAAATAAACGTGAACACAATAAAAAAGCAATGACGACTCTGCTTTAAAATGGGTCCAAGTAGTTTTCCAGGGAGAAAAACATGTAACTGTTTATCAGTTTGCCTAGACTCTAACTCATTTCTTATTTGTGGTCTTTATGACATAATTTTCTATTATGGAGCTTGGTTCCTTCCTCAGTTCTAACAAGTGCTAATGAAACTTCCTTCTATCCCAGTCAAACTTTCATGGGAATGGTGGTGAGGAAGAGATCCAGTGACAAGGAATGAATGGTGCCTGGCCAGAAAGGTTCTGTAAAGTTGAGATCTAGAAACTTCGGCAGCTTTCTGGGATTAAGAAGGATGGATTTCCCCTCCCTGTGTCTATGTGTTCTCATTTTTCAACTCCCACATATGAGTGAGAACATGCGGTGTTGGGTTTTCTGTTCCTGTGTTAGCTTGCTGAGAATGATGGTTTCCAGCTTCATCTATGTCCCTGCAAAGGACATGAACTCATTCTTTTTTGAAGCTGCATGGTATTCTATGATACATGTTAGGACAAATACCTAATGACTGAGGGGCTTAAAACCTAGATGACGGATTGATGGGTGCAGCAAACCACCATGGCACATGCATACCTATGTAACAAACCTGCATGTTCTGCACATGTATCCCAGAACTTGAAGTAAAATAAGGATGGATTTCAGCAGTAAATAAAGAGGGTCCCCAATTTACAATGATTTGACTTAGAACTTTTTGACATTAGCATGATGCGAAAGAAATATGCTTTCAGTATAGTATTCAATAAATTACATGTGATATTCAACACTTATAAAACAGGTTTTGTGTTAGAACTCTTTGCCCATCTGTAGGTTAATGTAAGTGTTATAAGCACATTTAAGATAGGCTAGGCTAAGTTTTGATGTTCAACAGGTTAGGTGTATTAAGTGCATTTTTGACTTAAGATTTTTTTCAACTTACAATGGATTCATTGGAACGTGACCCCATTGGAAGTCAAGGAGCATCTATACTGTTATGGCGGTATCTCAAATGGTCAGGAAAGGGTGAAGGCAGTTAGGTCAGGCTGACTCCAGGAAAGTAAAAAGGACAAATTCTGACTTCTCAGGTGCATGGACACAGGAACGGGCCCCAAGGATACTTATTTTATTCAGACTGAGACTGAAGGATCATTTTTCTTGACATTTCAGAAATATTGGAATACTAAATGCAATTTTTCTAACCAAATGCCTCGAAAACTTTCTTTAAAATGTTATCATCGGCCGGGTGCGGTGGCTCAAGCCTGTAATCCTAGCACTTTGGGAGGCCGAGATGGGCGGATCATGAGGTCAGGAGATCGAGACCATCCTGGCTAATACGGTGAAACCCCGTCTCTACTAAAAAATACAAAAAACCAGCCGGGCGACGAGGCGGGCGCCTGTAGTCCCAGCTACTCGGGAGGCTGAGACAGGAGAATGGCGTGAACCCGGGAGGCGGAGCTTGCAGTGAGCTGAGAGCCGGCCACTGCACTCCAGCCTGGGCAGCAGAGCAAGACTCCGTCTCAAAAAAAATAAATAAATAAAACAAACAAACAAAAAAAAAAGTTATCATCAATCAGAAAACAATTATTACATACCTGATGCCATTTAAAAGCTTGAGTCAAAAATTTAAAATTATTTTGATATCTTTCATTACTGTTAACATTATATATTGATTATTTATCCTGATTCCTAGCATATCTCTGAGTTACACAGACTAAACAACATTACCCATTAATTGGTTTAAGAATATTGTAACAGCAGATTATTTGTAATTATATTTGCTGTATAAGGGACATTACAAGGATATGAACTATATGCTCTCTTCTGCATCTCTGGAACTAAATTAAATCAAAGTTTTAATAAGTTAAGCACATAATGGAAGTTCTGTTAATTTTTCAGGCTGATGAAAGACTTTCAATATTGTTACAAACAAAAGAAATAGATGTAATCAGGTACCTGAATTTAAAATAGTTTTAAGAATACATAGTTTTGAAAGGTTTGTAAATAAGTGAAATAATTCAATAAATATGTATGTAATATCTGCAGAAGAATCTTTTCAGGTTTTTTTAAATTGCATTTTTATACAATGTATTTTGTAGTGTACAAGAATGTTCCTCCACTCAATACAGATATTTTTATATTTTAGGGAAAACTCTAACATATTTAATCTCTTCTTGGATCATAAATTTGATTGCCATTTGTAGTCTTTTCAAACATTATATTTGAATCCTAGAGATAATTAATACTTCACTAACTTAAAATTGTATCACCTTTAGATAACCATGGGGCCTTTCAAAGGACTTTCTTCTCTGATGAGAAATAGTACAGGTAGACTTTTATAATTACTAAGATTTTTTTCCTGGAATTAGGACATCTTACACCTTGAAAAGGATGATGTCCAAAAAAAGATTAATGCTAATTAAAATAGTAACATCATTAACACTTCAAAGAATAAAAACATGTTGAGTGTGGTAGTACCTTGCTTTTTGTTTTCCTGTTTTTGTTTTTTCTTTCAGAATGCTGCCATCTTCTGGTCAAATTATATCACTTCACAAACATAACAGGACAGAATAGGCCAATAGATTTACACAAATTTCCCTTTTATCATTAGGCACCACCTATTTAAGATTTGTGCCTCCAATGTTCCAAAACAAGAGACCTTTAAACTATTGTTAAAAAATGTGTTCAGAGGCTAAATTCACAGAAGACGTTTCATGACTTGTAATATTATGAAAATATATATATTTCAGGGCTTGTAATGTTATGAAAATGTGTATTGCATAGTAAATACATATAAAAGTATAGATAAGGGAATATTTGACTTTGTTCTATGTCTATAAAAATTGATGTCTAGGATAAGGAAGCAGTTTTGATGTATATTTTCTGTTTTCGTTTCTACAAACTTTAATTTTCAAGGTAACTCACCTTGAAAGAATATGTTTATAGTATTTTATAAAAGCCCTTATTGAAAAACTGTCCTCCTTACAACAAAGCAGACACTTGTGGCTGGCAAATTTCTTCTTGTCATAGAATTGTTCATGTTTGTGACCACTTTTAGATTATTTATCAAAGGATACGTAATTTAAAGGGCTAGTTTTTATATACATATGCATGATTACTTCCAACTTCCACACTTCTAAACTCATTCCTTTTCGTTCACTCATTCATTGAACAAACATTGGAAATCTTATATGCATTGGTCTCTATGCTAACTACTAAATTCAAACAGAAATAAGATGCTGCCTCTGGACTTGAGAATTCACAACTGAGTGGATTCCTTTAGCCAAGCCCTAGAAATCCTCATTGAAACACACTGTCCTTAACTTACTCCACTAAAGAGATTTTAATCTACCCAAACCAAGAACTATTAAATCACAGTGCAAAAGTGTGAAGCATCCAAAAGATTCATTAGCTACTGCTTTTTGTCACTGATGGTTTCTACCAGATTTTTTTCCTTCTTCTATTTATATTTACAATCTGCTGACACATATAATCTATAACAAATAGCCATGAAATCAGCCACAGTAACCAATACTGAACAGGTGAAGAATCCTGACCCAGCAAGGCCCACAGACTGGAGTCACTCATCAAGAGCTAGGATTAAATGTTGGCTCAAAAGAGCCATCTGATCTTGCTTGACTCACATCTAACACCTCTGTGGGTGAAAGCAGAAATTTACTTTTCCAAAACTTTGAAATGTTACCTGAAGCAGGATTCTACAGAAAGACACAAAGTGTACTGATAATTCTAAATTTCAGCTCCCCCTTTGCTACTTATAAATCCAAAAAATCAAATCACTCTTCCTGAGCTACCTACCTGCCTTATTTCTTAACATTTCTAACTGTCTTTTCAACAAAATCACACGTGCTACTCTAACTATATTGCCTTTCCTACATTCAGAATTGCCTGATTAAAAGGGTTGGTTGCAGGCAGGAAGAAGAGGAAAGGTTTCTATGCTTCATAGATGGGTGGGACTCTCTATTCCAGGAGTCAACCGTGTTTCTTAGAGCACCAAGTCACGCAGAAGATTTGGTCGCCAGAGTGCTTACTTAGAGGAATAGAGAGAGGAAGCAGAATGTTTGTCATTAGCAAATCCTTCCCGTTTGGACGATTTCACTTGCAGCACCCCACTGTTTTTCCCATTATTCAAAGACAGCAAGTAAATAACTACATACATTGCTGTATGGTGTTTACTGGACAATGTGAAAATGTTTTCCATTTTCTCTGGAAGATAAAATGGGAGCGAGTATACAGACATGAAGCGTAAGAATTCATGTGAGCAGTTCCTCACGGCCAAACCATTTTCTTCAGCTAGTGGATGCTACGAAGACAATGTGGGAACAGCTTTTCCTCTTTTTGGTGCTTTTTCTTGGAACAGTAATTGGAGCAGCATGATTTAAACTCTTTTCGGTTCGTGCATGTAAAAATATTAGGAGAAAATTTGAAAATCTACAAGTCACTCTCAAAAGTATCCTAGATGTCCTTATTCCTTGATATTTTGTAGCCAATGTTGACTATAGAGAGAGAGATACATTTTTTCCTCCTGTATTCTTTTAACAAAAGCATAACACTCTGCCAAATATTACTCCATAAAGTGGTACCTGTAGTTTATGCTCTTCTTTGAATTCGAATGATGGCCAAGCTTTGACAAATAGAAACGATTCCTTTAATTCTCATGGCAAAAAAAAAAAAAAAAAAGTCATCATTGAAAATACCCGATTTAGATAGAAGATTTGAAGAATTGGAGATGGATTTGGCATGACCTTTGACCTCCTTTGTCAGGCGATAAGTCAACGCTTAGATTTGTACAGCTCCACTGTAGGGGGTCTGAATCCGTAGCAAACTACACAGTCATTGACATCGCATTTTTATTCCGAAACCTATTTCAGGAGTCTCAGTTTAAATATCAAAAATTATACATTAAATGCAGATACAGTTCTTTCACTTATAGCATTTCCACACATGCTGCTTAAGCAGAAAATACCACATTATGAGTTCCTATCATTTGTCCTTCATTAACACTTTTTCTGTTTCATCAAGGCTTTTGGAAAACAATCAAACTTAGATGACATCTTTGCAAACCTGGAAATTATGCCAAATTGTCCATAAAATGAAATAACACAGGATTATAACATTATTAGCATTTTATAAAGTAGAACACGCTTTATATATGAATGCAAAGCTTGTAAGTTTTTTCTCTTTTTTATTTGTACTACGCCAGCTTTCAAATATTTACATTTTAATTAAATAATTGAACTAGCCCCTTTTCAAGGCATTCATGAAGATTCAGTGAGGTTGTGGAAGTAAATCTCTTAGCAGAATATTCAAGGCACAGAAAGCCCTCTCCCATTGACCATCATTTTTATACCTCAATTTGTATAATAGATGTGCTTTCTGAAAGTAATACATACAATTATTTTCGGTGAATTGAATAAAATTTTAAATACTGTTATTTGCATGTTGTGTAAATCCTATGGCAAACTGTTTATTGAGCTGAATCAAATTCTGATATTTTCTGTACTAGGGTATATTAAACAGACACATATATAATTGAGAAAGGGAACAGATCAGGACAACTGGGTTTAACGAACAAGATGAAGAGATCACTGGCCCAGAAAGGACAACTTTGTCCTGTACATCCTAGAATAAGATAAAGAATGATTTATAACCAAGTACTCAGAAAACCTAAAATATTCAACCTCAGGGAAAACCAAAAGATGAAGAAGGCTTTTATCATCAGGGAAAAGCCCACAGGACACTTTTGTATTCAAAATGACACTAATGAATGTGGTCATTATCTGGGAATCTGGGAAGACAAGGATTAAGAAAAAGATTTATAATTCAGTCACCCCTATTTGTACCCATCTTAAAAATTCTCATTTTCGGGCCAGGCTCACCCTTGTAAACCCTGCACTTTGGGATGCTTAGGCAGGAGGAATGCTTGAGCTTAGGAGTTTGCAGCTGTAGTGAGCTGTAATCGCACCATGGCACTCTAGTCTGAGCAACAGAATGAGACCCTGTCTCAAAAATAAAAAATAAAAATAAATTGTCATTTGGGCTTAGGCTCAGTCATGTCTGCTGCTTTCTGTAGCTGTTTCCTAGATGCTGCTCTCTGAACCAAACCCTGGTGGATGCTGGGCATGGTGTTTGATGGCATTCAACTCTGTTGCCTAAGTAGGAATATTCCAAAGAATATTTATTATAAATTATAAAGATATATATTTCTGGCAAATTTGTTTCTTTGCATTCTAAATAATTTACCATATAGGCCCTTTTCTATATAAATAAAACTCTTGTGCTAAACAAAATATTAAGATGAGTTAATATAACTATTTCTTTTTAAATGGGATGGCTTGAACTTTCCTCTATCAATGACATGTTCCTTTCTACTCGCGAAGATGAGGAAATAGTTTAGCGCTTAGTTAGAATATGACAGACAGTTCATGAACTGTATTTGATAACTGTAGTAACTCAGATGTCACCAAGTCAGCCCCAGTGTTTCATCAGTGATGAATGCAAACACTTAAAGGAGGGATTTCTGCACTATGTTGGCGTCTCTGAAGAACTGATATTCTTCCATGTCAACACAGAAGAATTTGTTTGGACATTTTCTTGGAGTGCTAGTGAACTGACTACCAATCCTCAAACAGTTGTGCTGTTTGTGTACAAAATGGTTGTAAACAGGCTACTCATGGAAATGATCCTTTTTATTGATTGCAGTTCTCTCTATAAATGTTTGATCCTTATAAGCAATTAGTAAGGAAAACATGATTTTAAACCTTTGGCTTGGGATTTTCTGGGACTTTTAGAATAACCTCTATATAAAACTAAATTATCTTTATTTGGCCCCATTTTCTCCAGACATTTAGTATTCTATTTCCCACTATCAAAGCCACACACACACACTATTTTTTTTTAAGAAGTAACAAGTGAAATGTAAATGGTAATGAGCTGTGACTATTTCCTAATAAGCAAAATCTCAGTTTGCAAGTCACATGCTTGATGTCCCGATCTATTTTTATGTATCTGGTGAATGCATTTTCAAGAGGATCTGGCTCTTGAGAATGTGCCATTATAGAGCCACAGTTTTTATTGTATCCTTTTATGATATACTTCCTCAGTAGTGAACATGCTTTCAAATGCCCAATATTACCTTCTGGTCTGTACATTACATTTACTCATTCAATAATTATTGAGTGCCTACTGTGTGGCATGCATTGTGCTGGATAGTGGAGCTACAATAGGCTTCCTCAAGGAGCTCACAGTTAAACAGGAAATACACTAATGCACAGCCAAGTCTAACTCAGGAAAGCCTGGAGTGGGACAGCACCATTCATTTTGAGAGAACTAGCTGAAGGTGTTATGCAATGGGTGCTCAAAATATATTTATTCGATATTTAAGGACAGATGGATCTTTCCTGATGTAGAATGCCAAGGAAAGAACTCTCCAGGCAAAAAGAAAAATTGTGAGCCAAGCCGTGAAGGTGCAAAAGTCCACTGCACGTTTGAGGACTAGCAGTCGGCTCCAACTGGCAAAGGTGCATGGACTTACGTGTTCAGAGCTGAGGAGCAGAGGCTGGTTAGAATCAGATCCAAAAGTGTCTCCTACACCATGACAAAGAGGAGCTTTAAGAGAGAAAGAGAGAGAGACAAAGAGACAGAAACGGAAAGAGAAAAACATATGTGCATTTTGGAAAATCTCTTTTGAATGGGGACAGAATACATTGAAATGACTCTAGGGAGGCAGACAATTTTGAAGGCTGTTCTAGAAATCCAGGGACAAAATGATGATGCTGGAACTGAGGTAATAACAAAGAGAAAGAGGGGGCATACATGGATCCAAGATACACATTAAGGAAATAATAAAGTAACTTATTGGATATACAGAGTAAAGACAAGGAAAGAAACTAAGACCACTGAATGAATGAACAACTAGGAAAATGATGGTGCTTACCTTTGTCATCCATTTTTCCTTGATCTGAAGATAACCCAAATTTCCATTTGAGGAGTCCCCCAATAACACTTAGTTCGTATGGTGTGGCGGGGATACCCTCAAGAATAGAGTACGTCACCCATAGCGGAGCCAGTAAACACTACAGTTCCCCTGGCCAGGATCATGTGTAAGTGTGACTGTGTGGCTGTGTCGTGGTGGGGAGTGGGGAAGGCAGGGATCCACTCATCCTAAGCTAGTCCAACGAGGGTTTGAACATCAGAAACTGCACGAGAGGCTGTCTCCCTTGCATTGGATTTAGAGCGACAAGAATATGAGGCTTGGGATGCTGTACACATCTTGCCACCCCAGAAAGAAAACCTAAGAATGTAGCCAAAAGAAAAGCAGAGCTTAGCGACTGAACAAAAAGGAGTTACGTTTCGGTGACCTTACCTGAGCCCTGATTTCAGCCGCACCTGAAGCCAGCCCTACAACTGGACTTTTCAATTTTGCATGTTAATATGCTTAAGTCCTTTATAGGAGGAAGAGCCCCCACTCACAGGAACATCAAGGATAATGCCTGGGAAGCGGTTTAAATATCTCTGTGTGGAGCTCCAAGAAGAAATCTGCCCTGGAGTGTAACCCACAGACAGGTATAACCCATAGACACGAGATGATCACACAAGTGGCACGAATAAAATACTGAGAGAAAGCAGCGGGGAGCACCAACATTCAGTCAGTCACTCAACAAATGCTCACCAAACACCTGCTCTATGTCAAGTACTCGACCCATGAACAAAATGGTCATTAATTATGAAAATAATAATTTTAAATCCCTGTTTTTTAAAGCTTATAGTGTATTGTGAAAAAATAAAAACAAAATATAAGTAAAATATTCAGTGGATTTACTAATGATATGCTCTAGAAAGAATGGGTGGGCTGTGGCCTTTAGACAGAGTGATCAAGGTAGGCTTTACTAAGAAGCTGACTTTAGGTTTTTGAGTAAAGATTGGAAGGAAGTGAGAAAACAAACAATGTACATCCCTGGAGAAGAACATACCAGATGTTCTGGGAAAAGCCACAGGAGGTCACTCTTCTGGGGCCAAGTGAGCAAGGAGGAGAGACCCAGTCACCTAAAGACCTCAGAGGCCTTGTAGGGACTTTGATTTTTTTTTTTTTTTAAGTTCTAAAAGTTTTTTAAGTTTTTTAAGTTTTAAGTTCTGACTTTGACTTCTATTCTGAGTGAGATGAGAAGCCAAGGGAGGGCTCTGAGGAGAGGTTAGGAGAGCCAACTTAGACTTCAAGTGGACCACTTTGGCTATGTGTTGAGAACAGCCTATGGGCACAATCCGGGAGATCAGGCAGGAGGCAAGTGTAACTCTCCAGGCCAGAGAGGATGGTGTCTGGACCAAGGAAGTAGCTAGCAGCAGCGCTGGTAAAAATGTTCTTATTCTAGATGTATTTTTAAGGGAGAAAAAAACAGGGGTCATGATGAATTGAACATGGTTCTTAAGAGAAAGAAAGAAACCAGGGATGACTTCAGGGCTTCTGCCTGACCTACTAGAAGAATGAAGGAACCAATCAAAGGAAACTGAGTTGGAGTGCCCAAAAAATTAGGAGAGAATACTGTCACAGAAAACAATCATTTTCATGAGGAGATGAGAACCAAAAATTGCCCATGTGATTTAACAACAACAGAAAAAGCAGCTCTCTGATGACTTTGGTGAGAACAGTTGTAATCTTTTTTTTTTTTTTTTTTTTTTTTTTTTGACCAAGCCAAAAATACTGGACTTGCTAGACTATGAAAGAAGGTATCAATAGGTTAAATAGAAAGAATGAATCTATTGGAAGTTCAACCAAATTCAACAAATCCATTCTATGACACGACAGGAGATAGAAAGAAGGTTAAGACACAGCACATGTTCTCTAGGCCTACAGGCACTTACAGACTATTGAGGATGCAGGATGGACATGTGAACGGAAATAAGGCGAACCATGTAATTATAGCACTGCCCTGAATGTTCTTATTCTCTAAACGTCATCAGAGGCTGAGGCAATCAGATCACTTGAGGTCAGGAGTTTGAGACTAGCCTGACCAACATGGTGAAACCCCGTCTCTACTAAATATAAAAATTAGCAGGGCATGGTGGTGAGCACCTGTAATCTCAGCTACTTGGGAGACTGAGGCAGGGGAAATCACTTGAAACCAGGAGGCAGAGGTAGCAGTGAGCCAAGTTTGCACCACTGCACTCCAGCTTGGGCAACAGAGTGAGACTCCCTCTTGAACAAATAAATAACCATCATCAGAGATGCATTGAGCAGGACGAACATTGCTGACATCCATGTCACTTATCTTTACTTGGAAGAAACTTGTTTATTCTAGAAACTGGAAACCATAAACATCCTTCCCTTCCGTGAGGGCTCTTTCACCTAACAATTCAGGGTATCTGTGTTTGCACCAGGCTGCCGCGGTTAACCTATGAGAAGTGATGCATGTCAACTTGGTACACAAATAAGTGTGGCTCAAATGGAAAATGCTCTCTGGCAGAACACTGACATTCTGTAAGAATTTATTTTTTCTAAGCAGAAAAAAACAATGGCCTTGCCTTGCATTTTCACTTGAATAATATCTCACTGTAGCAACCTCAAGTCCTTCATGATTTCCCTGTGGCAAATGAGAACTTGACCTTCTTGTTGGGCTACTGCCTGAAGTGCAAGGCAATGCTTCAATTCGCAACAGACATCTTTACTATGAAAAAGATGCCAAGTCTCTGGAAAGAAGGATAGAAAGCGGGGGAAGGGAAGAGAGGAACACATGAATTTGAGTTTGGTAATGGAAAATATACTGTCCTAGGAGATAGAAGACATGGTGTCTGAGGGCCCTTTATCAAGTTTGAGACATTAATCTCTCAACTTAAATTGAGGGTCAAATCTAATCTGTTTAAAAATTCCCAATTATGTCTTTCAACATAAGAGTTCTAACTTTCTTTTCCACTTTGAGTTATATATTACTGATCAAATTCAGCTGTTTGTAACACAAGGGTCTCTTGAAGTCAGGGTCAAAGATTTAGTCACTGCTTTACACACAGAACTTCATTCCAGAAACCATTCCTAGAGCTGTAGACACTCTTCCAAACCCCACACAATTATTGGTCATAATTGGGATTTGAAGAGAGTCTATGTTTATTTCTGTAAAATTCGTGTCTAAGCCAAAAAACTTCTCAAGACTCTTGCCTGAATCATACTATATCATCCTCACTGGCAAATGTAACTTGAAGAATCTCTTGAAACCTCTCCTGTCTCCCTTTCTCACCCTGGTGCTGGCAGACTGGCCAAGCCTGCTGAATTCGTCCTGAAATTGCCTAATTTCAGGTGAAACAAAACACAAAAAAGAAGAATAAACCACAGAGTACTTCACTTCTACTACAGAGTATTTCACTAAACATCACAAAGGGCCTGACATGACGACTTCAAAGGATACAGGAAAGATT
Organism: Rhinopithecus bieti; assembly: GCF_001698545.2. Lineage (NCBI taxonomy): Eukaryota > Metazoa > Chordata > Mammalia > Primates > Cercopithecidae > Rhinopithecus > Rhinopithecus bieti. Next base: position 1,161,186 of record NW_016806721.1, read on the forward strand.
CAGTGTGCTAGACTATGTAAAGAAAACACACCCTTCTCAAAAACAAATAAGCACACCTTCGTCTTGCTTTGTTGTTGTTGTAATCAAGAAACAAGATTGTCACAGAGATGGACAATGAAAAAAATGTGGCCCACATATTACACCATGGAATTTAACTATTGCAGCCATACAAAAAAGGATGAGTTTGCGTCCTTTGCTAGGCGACATGCGATGCAGCTGAAACTCATTCATTCCTTAGCAAAACTATCACAAGAAACAGAAAAACCAAACAACCGCATGTTCTCACTCATAGGTGCGCGAAAAAATCCTGCAAACAATGAGGGATCACTTGGACTCGGAAGGGGAACATCACACACTGGGGCCTGATCATGGGGAAGGGGGAGGGGGAGGAGGGAGGGTTGCATCTGGCGGAAAGTTATTACAAGATGATAAATGATGAATTGATGGGTGCGCTGACGAGTTTGATGGGTTGCAGCACACCAACATGGGCCATAAAGTATTACAATATGCCTAACAAAAACCTAAAACACGTTATGCACATGTACGCCTAGAACTTAAATATAATAAAAAAAAAAAAAAAAAAAAAAAAAAAAGAAACAAGATTGTACAGAGAAACAATTCATGGTAAGATCTTTGGTCGGTGGAGGCTGCTTTGTACTTTTCTTCTATTGGGCCCCCTAATGAGGATTGAGATATACAAGCTAACATGTAGGCAGCACCCAAGAACAGGAGGCTGTCTGTACTACAGGATCATTCAGGACAGTGTAGGATCACTGCCAGCAGTTCTCTGTGTCACGCTTCCTCGCAGTTCATGATCTGGATGGATTGAGTAAGATGCATTCCACGTCCTGAGTTACAAACACTGCAGGTCCCCTTCTCCTTGTAAATCTGATCAGCTCTAGCCTTGCAAGACCCAAGGGATGGCAGCAGCCAGGGCGAGTGACCAGGACTAAAGTAGAAACCCAAAATTAGAAAAGAGTCAAGGATTTTAAGGAGAGAGACACAAATACACTGAGTGTCATCTGGCCTCTATTCTCAATTTTAGCATTATAAAATACAGAATATAGCCTCCAGGGAGACATAGAGAGGAAAAGGAAAGGAGACAAAGTTCGTGCTTGGGAGAGCGAGCAGACAGGAATGAGGGTTGAAAAGTGTACCCCATGCACACAAGACAGGAAGGAAGGAAGTGATGCAACACATCGAGGAATGCAAGAACCCAGCAATTCCACAGAGATGAGAGTGTGTGGGAGAGCCCGGCCGGAAGGGAGAGTGACTGATGGGAAAACTTCTGGAACAAAGTACAGCTGGGTGGCCTTCGACCCAGAGGGAAAAGGGAGACCTTGGTCTAGAAAGATCTTTCCTGTGTCTAAGGATGAGCATAGAGCCTTCACTGAGTCCTGAGAAGGCATCCAAAAGGAGAGAAATGGAGAGAAGACCTAGTCAGGGGAAGTTACTGCCTGAAATTTACATCCGCTCTAACTGAGCAGGTTTCTAAATTTTTTATTGTTTGAACTTCTTGTCTGAACTTGGGAACAAGGGCACTGAAGTATAAGTCAAGACCTCTGGGCTCTACCCCCAGCTCTTCCGATAATTCGTTATGGAGCTTTAACTTGTTGGGTTTATTTATCCTCAAATGCTGGAATACCACTCACAGTGTCAGCTGTAGAACCTCCCCTTTCACACACCTGCCATGTGCCCACAAAGAACCTACCATAGACTGCAAGTTTCATGGGGCCACAGGCCATGTCCATGTTAATCACTATGTCATCATCATACTTAGGACAGCACCAGGCATGTAGTGGATGCTCAACAGATATATGCTCAATGAATTAAAGTAGCTTACAATCCAGAAAGCAGAGTTGTCCTGGCAGAAGCAATAGGAAACCCTATTACTTTCACGCCCCTTCACCCCTAGGCTCCCTATAGGAATTCCAGGACTAGGAGGAACCCAGTGTTGAACAGCTAGCTGGATGAGCTGTAGAGGCTTCCCTTCGAGCCTGTAATTCTGTGGTCTCTATGCAACACATGTTGAGTTGAAAGTGTAGAAGTTAATCTTGTTTGGCCCAAATTCACCTGACCAAAGGATCACTTTTCTCACTTTACCCTCTAAAGTCCTAGTCTTTAAACCTTGCTGGTATATTTTCCCCTCTCTTTGCAGAAGATGAAAGCATTTTTCCAGACAGGCCTGCTGTGAGTGACTTCATGGAAATGAATATCGTGGGTCGCTTAGGTTCCTCTCATATGGGGAACTCCCTGTATATATTTATTTTTAAGAATAGCGCTGAGAGGTTGACATTTCCATTAGCAGTTAAGTGATTTTTTTTTTTTTAAACAAAAACCGTATTCCTCGGTGAGACATGCCTCACATTCCGCTCTCCCCACTGCAGGCAGTTATGTGCTGCTAAATATGCAGTGGAAATGACACATGTCTGGAAACCCAGAAGGAGCACCGTCTCACCACAGCTCGCTCAGTGGTGCACAATGAAGGTGTTGTAAGTGCTTCATGAAGCAAGGTGGACTCCAGCATTCTCAAAAGAGAAATTGGTAACATCTCATGCATCTGGCATTTGTCCCTCCAACGCATTCACAGGTGGCTTCTGTTTGAACTCTGGTCACATCTAGAGTAGGATAAAGGCACAGGGTCACCTGACTTACCAGAAGATCCTGGAACCATCATAGTATCTACAAGTGAATTGAGGCCAGTAGTTCCTCCTTCAAGGGAGGGGAGCTGTGCAGTCACGTACCACCAAAGGGGTGGATCAGTTCCACGTGCACCTTAGATAATAGTAGGCCCTGTGGACATTTGACTCACTGCATTCAATAGCCTAGCATGCTTTTGTTCTAAAGGATAGATATAATCAGTCTAACCCAAAGTATTTTTCTCCTAATTTATGTCCACAAAGGGATCCCTACAGGGTATTCTCTTGACCTGTGCAAAGTCCAGTAACAGGATAGAGGTTGTGACGTGGAAATTTAAAGTGGGATTGGATTTCTAAGGATTATACTACTGGAATACAGATTGGATTAAATGTAAATGAAGTATTACAACAGGAAGACATGTGTCCTAGTTGAAGAAAGTGTTGCAAGTCTGTGGGCACGGATTTACCATGCAATCTCAAACACACCCAGAATTTAATCCTTGACAAAAGATGAGGGTCCTTCTAAGGACAGAAAAAAAACTTTGCAATTACATTTTAATAAACTCAAATGAGTTTCTTAGTTGGCAACTTATTTTTATTGTTTTGATGATTTGTGGGTAAATGAGTTAGAAATGAGACAATTCTCCTTAAAATATACATGTTTTTACTAAGTTAGGGGAAAAGTTTGGTTTTGATTGGTCTTTGAAAGGCTGACAAAGATGTCTACAGTATGTGATAATTTTAAAAATCACCTATTCCTAGTCCTTAAAACGGGAATCCATGTAAGCTTATGTGCTTGCATGGTTCATGTACCAGTATGTAGGGTCAGTAAGCAAAAGGGGAGATAGAAGTGTCATTACGCAGGTCAGGTGTGGTAGCTCACATCTGTAATCCCAGCACTGTGGGAGGCCGAGGCAGGAGGATCACCTGAGGTCGGGAGTTCGAGACCAGCCTGAACAACATGGAGAAACCCATCTCTGCTAAAAATGCAACATTAGCCTGGCGTGGTAGCACATGCCTGTAATCCCAGCTACTCGGGAGGCTGAGGCAGGATAATCACTTGAACCTGGGAGGTGGAGGTTGCAGTGAGCTATTGCGCCACTGCACTCCAGCCTGTGCAACAGAGCAAGACTCCATCTCAAAACAAACAAACAAACAAACAAACAAAAAAAAAAAAAACGTCATTACCCAGAGACCTGAAAACTCAAACATAGCTTTGACTGTGAAGAGGGAGTGAGCTAGGTAAGCATATCTGAAGAGGACGATGCGGGGCTGACATTCTATGTAGAGTTCAGTGTGTCACCAAATCTGGACAAGAAACCATCTTCTTAGTTGTTCTCTGGCTTTCCTTGAATTCCTTTCTCTCTTTCATTCTCCTGCCTCTTTTCTCTAAAGCTGAAGTCACATGCATGTGCGTGCATGCACACACACACACACACGCACACACACCTACCTCTCCCTGCTATCACTCAAGTTATAAGAAACAAAGAAACCACTGTAGAAATTTCACATTTCAAAGAGCTTCTCAGAGTGTAGAAAGAGTTAAGGGAGTGTGTACCTTTAGACCTGGTTTTCTTTAGCCAAGTAAAGCAAATGCCACATAAGCATACAGCTTTTGTTCTTGATGGTTCAAGTTATCATTTTGGTGCCAAATCTAAGATCCAAATGAAATCCAGTTTTGCAATCACCAAATACTGAGAAATGTTTCAGCATGCTTGGTGACCTTAGATTTTGCTGGACCCACAATGGAAAATAAAGTTGTAGGATATTTTTGCATGCTGGTGATTTTTTTTCATTTTTTTTTTGTTGTTGTTGTTTTATATTTTTATTTTGTTTTGTTTTTTGTTTTTAATTGTATGGGGAGAACATGTGAAAATACCTTAACCAGTCACTTTAGGTTCTATATTACTGTAAAACAATTTACAATAATTTGCTCTTCACCTCTCTCATGCCTTCTGTGTAATAGAACAATAACTTTTGGAATAAGAGCTAGGTTCAGTTTCCACTTCTGTTATCAGCTTTATGACCTGTGACCAATTTCTTATCTGAGCTTCAATGTTGTTAATCAATTAAACAGGCATAATGCTAGGTTCTCATGGATACCATGAAGTTTAAAAAAAAAAAAAATCACAGCAAATGCTTAGCATTCACTTATTCAGTGATATATACTAAGTCTCTACAATATGCATGCTCTGAGAACACAGTGCAGAAACAGACAGAAAGCAACGACTCTGCCCTCAGGGAGCAAATATACAAGTGGGAGAAAGATAACAAACTACAAAGAAATCCAAATTAAAACACAGAAATACTTGTAGATTAGTTCCACGGGCTTTCATGTGTAGACATTAACAGAATTAGTAACTTACAAATATTTATGTGATGATTGTCTCATTAATGTTTACATCCCCCACAAAGTGTAGGCTCTGTGATGGCAAAGACCAATATTGTATGCCCATATCTTGCACACAGTAGAAGGGTAATGCATAATTACTGAATAAATGAACGCATGCATTGTGATAAGGAAAGAGAAAGATGTAAGGGAGAAAACAAAGATGTGGAGAGTAACATTGGTAGGATGGTCTAGAAAGGCCTCTCTAGGATACTGGTTTAAGTGATGAGAAGAAGTCAGGCATGTGGTTGGGAAAAAAAAAAAAAAAAAAAAAAAAAAAAAAAAAAAAAAAAGAAGAGAATTCTAAACAGGAAATATCTGGGACAAAGGCCCTGAGACAGGAAAGACGGTAGAATGCTTAGAGAACGGGAAGGGGCCGACGTGGCTGATGCAGAGACCAGAGACAGATTATGGTAAATTTGAGTTTTATTGTAAACAGAATGCAAGTTCCCTTTCCCTGTTCCACACCCTCCTTGTTTATAGTTTTGTTTTAGTAATAAGATTAACATCCATTTAAAAATTAGGCAACAATACTAGATAATAGATCATTAATTATGAATTGCAAGAAACAGATGTCCACGTTCAGGAGTGGAAGGGATGTGAGCTAATGCACACAGAAAAGGTTAACCGAGACCCGAGTTTCACTCTGATTCCAGGCATGGCCTCAAAATCATTCCACTATTGGGCACTTGGATCCGCACCATACGGAGTGCCCGGGAATCTAACTGCAACCAGACAAATGTCCTAATTTCACACTTTGCTGCCTCCACATTGGCAGATGTCAAAGAAATTTTTCCAAGCCAGACTTTGTGATGCCCCAAAAACACTGGGCTCTTTCTCCACTTTTACTGGTGAACTTCCAGTAAGTCATCTAAGCTGTATTGCTCTGCTTCCACATCCTATGAAGTGTCATCAAGGTCATCTTTCCTACAGATGTTGTCTTCAGTTTCCCAGACCTGGTCTACTCTGTAGACCAAGTATGCGCCAACTCATCTCTGCCTTGCAGAATGATTCCAATTAAGCCACTGCTCCTACTTTTCTCCTTCAGAGCCTGAGGCTGGAAAGTTCTGCTGTTTCTCAAAAGTTTAGTTGTTGACATCTATTGTGTCTGGCTGCTGTTTGGCTCCACTTTTGAATTTCTTTGATTTTGGGAAATTCTGTCCTTCCTCTTCTTCCTGCCTTGACTGTATGGGAAATCTGTCTCAGCTTGGCCTAGCATTCAGATCACTACTTAGCCCAGTGCCCAGCACCTAATGTCAGGACTTATAGAAGATTATTGGTGTATGTGCTAAATAAGAAGTTAGGCAGCAATGCCTACTGTCAGCCCTTCTGAGTTCTTCCTTGAGCAAGAAGCTTGATTCTACTTTTTCTTACCCTAACAGAAGGGGCATTTGATTTTGGTAGGGGAAACTTGTTTAAAAGTTCATAAATATCTTGTCCAGACCTATCTTTGAAACACAGGAAATAATATGTAAAGTGGACATTTAAGATAGATGGTTTGCAACACTGGCTACGGTGATCATCTCCTGGGGGTTTTTTATAATACCAATATATGGTCCCTAATACATTTCTGATTTTAATTGGTTTGTAGTGAGGCCCTGGCACTGATATATCTTAAATTTCTCCATGTGATTCTAACGTGCAGACTGGTCTGTTGAGTTTTCATTCTGTGCAGAGCTCTGTACTGAGTGTTTGATGTGCATTACCTTACTTAATTCTCAAAATAGTACAGCCTGGTGGATATCACCTTCATTTTACAGAAGAGGAAGCTAGAACTCAGAAACATGAAATTAATGTCTCAAGGCAACTCAGCTTGCTTGAACCCAACTTGTCTGTCTCTGGTGAGGACAGGCAAAGAAATAATTCTACCGAGTTGTGTGAGAATGCTTTATAAATACTATAATGCAGAATCCAACATACTCACTTTTAAAATGTCAATGGAGTAGCTCTTTATAAATATTCCAGTTAATAAGTGTCTCATTTCGTCAAACCCTGTCAAGTGTAAATGCATCCGCAATATCCTGAACATTTATGATTTTCACTCCATAGTGGCCTGAATAGCATGAGAACTTAAATAACTTCCAACTTGTTCCAAGTTACAATCACATCTCATTGCTTAACTTTATGACACCACTCAACTTCTCTAGTGAAATCATAGTATGATTCCTATTCATTTTATTTTATATCATTTTGGGGTAATAAGCAATTAAGTATACTTTGAAAATTCCTTAAATAATTTTGCAAGATTTCTTAAATAACTGGAAGCATTCTTGGAGGTCAGGAAACCACTCTTATGATCGCTGTTGCAGACAAATGCCAGCACCACTGGATCTGTAGAACTTCCTCTCCGATGCTTCATTTAGATTCAGTTGTATTTTGCTGAACCAGCTTAAAAAGTAAACCTCACCTCTTCCAATAGTCAAGATTCCCACCAACCTCAAGCAGAGCTGCAGGTGCATATTATTAGCAAAACTGGGCTCTTTTGACTTATAATTTGAGTCCCAAGTCTTTTGAAGTAAGGCCCATTTGCCCAGATTTGTATAGCATTACCTGAGTGTAACAGTACCCAGTAGAGCCAAATTGATGGGTTAAGGATACAAATAAGGAATTCCGAATCAGCTTCTGAGGCACGTTTTTTGAGAGAGCAGAGAGGAGAGAGAACAAATATTGCTTAGAAAAAAAATAGTTGGTAACTGTTTTGCTTTTGCAGAATAAAATAGGCATTACTTCTCAAATAGCAATGCCTAGGGATACCTTCCAGTATTCACAAACATGCTATGTAACAGTCTGAATTTTAACAACTTCGTTACTGAGTATATATCTCAAGAGAAGATAAAGAAAATGGTCATCTCCAGTGCTTGGGTTCAAGCAACAGGGAAATTTTTTTCTACACACCTCTTCTTTTCCATTTCCTTTACCTTTGTTAGCAATTTTTTTTTAGCTCCTTCCTTAGTAGAAATTTTATGTTATATTTTTGAGGGTACTAGAAAACTTTTGTGTTGGAGTTATTTAAGGAAGAGAAACTTTAATAGATAAAATGGGAAAATATTTTAATGTATATTTTTTAAAAGAAGAAAACTTTTCTTACATTTCCTTCCCCTACTGTAAACTAGAAAAATACTAGGTGGCAAATTAATAATCGCCTACGCAGTTAAGCAGCACAAAACAGAAAATATTTACCCAGAGTAATCAAAGCACTTTTTTTGGACTAAAGGCAAGTCAAAGGCCATCCTCCACTCTTCGACCCAGAGAGTATATACCCTTTGTAGTCTCACTAACCCAGGGGTGACAAAACTAGTATTTGGAAATCAACATCCAATTTAGTGCTTTCATGGTTCTTCAGGTTGCTTATTCATAAATGAAAACATTTTTATGTGTATTTTTATTCATGTTTGTAGAATGGCAAAGAGGCTTGCTCTGATATAATTAGTTTCAGTTAGTTAAGTTAGGATCTCTAACTTACAGCTATTTTCTTTTCCAGAAAAACTTACGGTGAATAGGAAAATATTTGTTATAAAGCAAAACAGAATAGCAGGATTACCCTTTCAAGTGTTTATCTGCAGGTTTTCAGAAAATTTTCATCTCTTTTTGAGATAATACCCTAATTTTATACAGTTTTATCTATCAATTTAAAATTTAAATTAAACGAATAAAGACAATACCTAATTTATGAGAACATATATACAGGCATTTTTGTAAAATCTATACCATAGACGGAATTTACATTTTTTGTGATCAAGTGACTCTAATTTCTTCCAAGAATTTTTACATGTTCAGAAAACTGCAAAATTTCTAATATGTTATTAATTCTGGATATTTATACAGCATTAAAAAATAGGTATCTTCATCCATCTGGATTTTCATAAGAGTTCAACATATCTACTGCAAACATATCTCAACTATTGTAATTCTCAAGGAAGAAAATCTGAAGATGAAAAGAATTGGGATTTGACTCATGAAAGGAGAATTCACCACCCTTCTTGTAATTTCTTGAAACTGTATTCAGAATTTCACAACCCTCGCTAAACCATAAATGAAGGGTCACAAGCAATAAAACAGCAGAAACCCAGTAAGAATGTGCCAGAGTTCAGAGAACAATTACCCCAGGCTTAACTTCACTGACCTTTAAACTGTTTGGGTCATCAGTGCTCTTCTATATAAAGTATCTCACGACGTGCTGGGGCTCAGGCCTTGCAGAGTTCTGCAAGCTGGAGTCCCAGCAGCAAAAGTCAAACTGGGGTAAATTTGTCCAAAGACAAATAAAACAGTATTCTCTGGCATGGTGCATTTGAAACACATAGGTGTCAAACAGTGAATTTGGATATAATCTCTGGACCCAGGGCAGGACTTTTCTTTCCGTTTTTTTGTTTTTTTGTTTTGAGACAGACTCTCACTCTGTTGCCCAGGCTGGAGTGCAGTGGTACAGTCTCGGCTCACTGCAGCCTCCTCCTCCCAGGTTCAAGCGATTCCTGTGCCTTGCCTCCCGAGTAACTGAAATTACAGGCACACACCACCATGCCTGGCTAATTTTTTTGTATTTTTAGTAGAAATGGGGTTTTGTTGTATTGGCTAGGCTGGTCTCAAACTCCTGGCGTCAAGTGATCCATCTGCCTCAGCCCCCTCTAAGTGTTGGGATTACAGGCGTGAATCACCTGGCCAGCAGGGCAGGACTTTCCTGAGGCTTCTCTGAATTCATACTTGTAAATCCTCTATGCTAGAAGACTTTCTGCAACCCTAACACCAACATCTTAAGAGTGAAGTGTGGTCCAGGAAAAGAAACAGCATTGATCAGGAAGTTAGGAGACTCCAATTCCTGTTATTGATGTATAATTTATTGGCCACATGGCTTTCAGAAATGAAATTTGGAAATCATTTATTAAAGCCCTATACCTTGGGTTAGCACCAGGAGTCCAATTGCTGACTTCAAGAAGCTCATAATTTAATGTAAAATGTAAATTAGCACAGATTACTATGATATAATTTAAGAAGTGTATGTAATCATTTGGAAAAATTCTAAGGAGACAGAAAGAAAGGAATTACCAATTCTGTTTGTGTGTGTGGAAGCAGAAAGATCTACATAGGCTTCAGGTGGAACCTTAAAAGATAGTTGGCAAGGAATTTGGTATGGTAAAAAATACATTGAACAGGAGAAAGGACAATTCTGTTAAAGTATCAATTAAGGCAAACTGTTAAAGACAGAGTATCTTTCTGAGGAATGTGGACAACATACGCTATTTAAGACTAAATTTCCTCATCTTTAAATAAAGGAATTGGAGTGGATGACTTCTGAGTCCATGACCAGGTCTAAAAGTCTAAATAAGATTACATTCAAAGTTCAAGGGGAAATGCCCTATATAAAAGTTGGCCAAATGCTATCAATTCCTGTAAAGATAATGCCAAGTCAGTGGTTATTATTCCAAACTCCCCTGCATCATCAAAAAAGTGTTTAACTAAAAATAAAAAATAAAATTTTTTTTTTTTTTTTTTTTTTTGAGACAGAGTCTCGCTCTGTCACTCAGGCTGGACTGCAGTGGCACGATCTCGGCTCACTCCCCTACCTCCCAGGTTCATGCCATTCTCCTTCCTCCGCCTCCCAAGTAGCTGGGACTACAGGTGCCCGCCACCACACCTGGCTAATTTTTTTGCATTTTTGTAAATTTTTTTGTTGTTGTTAGTAGTGATGGGGTTTTACCGTGTTAGCCAGGATGGTCTCGATCTCCTGACCTCGTGGTCTGCCTGCCTCGGCCTCCCAAAGTGCTGGGATTATAGGTGTGAGCTACCATGCTCAGCCAAAAATAAGATTTTTTAAAATGAATCAATACAACTTTGTGTTAGAGATGCCAAAAAATAATTGAATTACTTCAAATGTTATTCTAGAGTGATTGTGCAACGGAATTAATTGGGTCCTCACAAAATTCACATATTGAAGCCCTAACCCCAAATGTAATTGTTTTTGCTGTTAGGAAGTAATTCATATTAAATGAGCTCATAGAGCGGGGTCCTGATCTGACAGGATTCTTGTCCTTATAAGAGCCACCAGAGAGGTGCCACCTGCAAGCCAGGAGGAGAACCCTCATGAGAAAGAACCCTGCCAGACCTTGATCTGAAACTTCCGGTTTCCAGAACTGTGAGAAATAAATTTCTGTTGTTTTAGCCACATAGTGCTTGTTATTTTGTTATGACAGCCTGAGCTGGTGTGAGATTACAGGCGCACACCACCATGCCTGGCTAATTCGTTTGTATTTTTAGTAGAAATGGGGTTTCGTTATATTGGCTAGACTGGTCTCAAACTCCTGGCCTCGGGTGATCCACCTGCCTCAGCCCCGCTAAGTGTTGGGATTACAGGTGTGAATCCCAACTGAGCTGACTAATACAGATAATAAGTTTTAGTTTAAGTATCAAAGTCTATTAAAAACTTGGTTGTAATATTTACACTATTTGAATTATTCTTTATGGTATATATTGTGCTGTAAAAAATGACACATTTTTTAACTGATGGTGCAGCAAGATGACTGTGACTATAACTCTCCCAATGATGTTTCATTATTTCATTACAAATGAGAACATTCATTGATTTAAACTTTTTTTTTTTTTTTTTTTTTTTTTGAGAGCCAGCATCTCACTCTGTTACCCAGGCTGGAGTACAGTGGTATAATCTCGGCTCACTGCAGCCTCAACATCCCAGGCTCAAGCAGTCCTCCCATCTCAGCTTCCCCAACAGCTGAGATTATAGGCATGTGCCACCATGCCCAGCTAATTTTTTTTATTTTTTATTGTTGGGAGAGATGGGGTTTCGCCATGTTGCTCAGGCTGGTCTTGAACTCCTGTGCTTAAGCAATCTGCCCACTTCAGCCGCCCAAAGTGCTGGGATTACAGGTGTGAGCCACCGTACCCAGCCCAATTTAAAATTTTCATTTTTGCACACAGCTGAACTTTACCAGTAAGCTAAGTATTAGTGGCATTCAGAAAAGTGAAACGTGCTAATGAGCTTGATGCGTGAATGGATTTTAACCAAACAAGTTCAGTTATTTTTTTTAACTTCTAAAGGGATTCTATTTATTTGCATACCCATATTAAAATACTTTATAATTATTTTGTCATTCATTCTACATAAATCCTCTCAGCACTTACTTGTTTTCAGACAGTTAGGCCCTGGAAATCACTAAGGTGAAGAGGATAGTCTCATTACCTGATTTCACCAAGGTCAAAGTCAAGTCTGTAAGAACATAAAACTAGAAGTCACGGACAATAAAGTATAGTACAGGCTAAGACAGAAGTACACATTTCTGCAGGAGCTTTGGCTAGTTAGAAGGCCAGGAAAGCCTTCCTAGAAAAAGTCATTTTAGCAAAGCCTGGAAAAAGGTTGGCATAGATAAGATCTTAGCAAGTATGTCAAATGAACAAATGTTGATCCATAGCAATGAGCCAAGCAAAGACATGGGGCAGAGTAAACATTATGTTTGAAAGTCTGAAGTACAAAGCCTGGCCAACTACAGGAAAAGAAAAAAAATAATTCAATCTGTCTGGACAGCAGAATCCCAAGGGGTGGAAATGTGAAGAAGGTCAGTGGACCCGTAGAAGGAACCCATCAGCCTCTTTCACTTTCAGCCATCACTGAATAAATCAAGGACTATGCCACTGACTCATAGTGTGGCACATTAGAAGGTATTTGAGAAAAATCTTTTTTTTTTTTTATTTCCAGATGAAGTCTCGCTCTTGTCCCCCAGGCTGGAGTGCAATGGCACAGTCTTGGCTCACTGCAACCTCCTCCTCTCGGGTTCAAGCAATTCTCCTGCCTCAACCTCCCTAGTAGCTGGGATTACAGGCACCTGCCACCATGCCCAGCTAATTTTTGCATTTTAAGTAGAGATGGGATTTCACCATGTTGGCCAGGCTGGTCTTGAACTCCTGACCTCAGGTGATCCACCCGCCTCTGCCTCCCAAAGCGCTGGGATTACAGACAAAAGCCACTGCACCCAGCCTGTTGTTTTAAGAACGCAGTGAAGTCTTTTACAGATATTATAGGAATTCAAACACATTTTCTCCTTCTGACTCAGAATAAATGACACATATGTAGTTGAGGAAAAAAAAAATCCTTAGATGATCCAAAACTTTTGATCAAAATGTCCACCTCCATTTCCTCTCCCTGGGTGTTCCTCTTGCAAGAAATGGGCAGGGCAGGCCTCACCTGGGTTTAACTTCTCTAACCTACCTCAGCTGCAGACAAGAGGAAAGCCACCTACACACATTTCAGCCACCTTTCTGGTTAATTATGTTACTAAAAAAAACTAAGGAAGCAGAGTAAAATCATCTGGGACTATATATATATATATATACACACATACATATACTATACTATATATACACACGTATACTATACTATAGTACATATACTATATATATGTGTATATACACACACACACATATATAATACCATATATATGGTATTTTAAAATAAAAAGGGCTAAAATTCATATAAAATTAATTTATTATAGGGTTTTGTTTGTTAGTGTTTTACTAAGATGGATTTTTTTTTTTTTTTTTTAGTATATTTCCACATTGTAATTTCAGATTTTGTTTATCCTCTCCACAGAATGAGGTTATTACTTGGGTATTTTAAAATACTTGTGTTCCTGGTAGGTGTGCATTCAGTATTAAAAATGTTTTGACCACTAGTTTAATTTATATTTTCCTCAATCGCTGTTCTCACAGTTGCTTAACGATTCTTCTTCTCCAAAAGACAGTATATTATGCATATTAACATAATAATGACTGAGTTAATCTATTATTTGTATACTTTTTTTTTTTTTTTTTTGAGATGGAGTCTCGCTTTGTCGCCCAGGCTGGAGTGCAGCAGCGCGATCTCGGCTCACTACAAGCTCCACCTCCCGAGTTCACGCCATTCTCCTGCCTCAGCCTCCCGAGTAGCTGGGACTGCAGACGCCCGCCACCTAATAAAAATTAGCGCCTGGCTAATTTTTTTGCAGTTTTAGTAGAGACGGGGTTTCACCGTGTTAGCCAGGATGGTCTCCATCTCCTGACCTTGTGATCCGCCCTCCTCAGCCTCCCAAAGTGCTGGAATTACAGGCGTGAACTACCGCGCCCAGCCTATTTTTATACCTTAAAAGTAAATTCAGGAGGCTAAGTAGCCCCCTCTGTAGTCCCAGTTACTAAGGAAGTTGAGGGGGGAAGACCACTTGACCCTAGGAGTTAGAGGTCAGCCTGGGCAACATAGAGAGGCCCCTGTCTCTACAAAAAATAAAAACTGAGCCAGGCGTGGTGGTGCATGCCTGTAGTCCCAGCTACTTGCGAGGCCAAGGTGGGAGGACTGCTTGAGCCCAGGAGGTCGAGGCTACAGTGAACTGTGATCACCCCACTGCACTCCAGCTGAGCGACAGAGCAAGACCCTGTCTCAAGACAAAAAAAGACCCCATCTCTTAAAAAAATACAAAATAAAATAATAAATGTAAACTTAAAAAATAAAAGCAAATACACTTATGAAGCTGAATGGATAAAGGGCTCTCCCTTTACTTCCTGTCGCTTTTGCTGACTTTCTAGGCATGTGCACGTGACGATGAGGCTGGGAGGGCAGTGCATGTGTTCGGCACAAGCGCATCCACGTGCACCATGCAGCTGCCAACAGGGATCACAATGACTAATGCTTTCACTGAACAGTGTTCTTGTGAACAGTTGTCTTAACTCAAGCTACCTCCAAAAGCTACGTTTTAAAAATAAATGAATGTAAACAAGACAAACTTTATTTTCAATAGAGACATATGAAGTTTTTAATACAATGTCTTACTGATGGCCTCTTCAAAGTTGGCTATTTCAAATGTATGCTTTTATTAGCATATTTTCCTATTACTGTTCAATTGATAAAATAATAAAACTCTTGGTGCAAAATACGTATTTAATGTGAACTATTCGACTACCCATCTCTATATAACTCTAAAGGAATCCTGTTATGAATTGAAGAATGAAGAGTAAATTTCTAGGTATTATGACTTAGGAAACAATTGATCAAAATTACCTGTAGTTCTGGACAATTTGTGAGGTATAGAACTTATCTCTACTATTCCACACTTATCACAAATAAAAGGACCCATGCACTTACCCACATGAGTAAATATTCTGTTTTTAACAGGATAAAATAATTCATCTAATATTACAATGGTTGATGGCCAACAGTAAATATGTATGACTTCATTTTTATCTGCTTCTTATCTTATACCACATTGCACAATTTCTCTTAAGAAAATATGAAAATCAAAACCATGATATATTTTCCTTACTGTAAATTTGTATGTTCCTAAAATCCTTGAGATTGTGCAAATCTTTTCATATCAAGCCTAGAAATCTACAGATGAGGAAATAGAAGCCAGCAGCATAGGTGATGTGTCCTATTGAGGGCTTCCAATGTGTTACACACCAGGCACTGTTCTGAGAGCTTTGTATCCTCACCAGCTTAGGAGATGAATACACACACGTGGCTTGCTGGTAAACTGGCTGGGGGCAGGGGGGTAGCAGAGCCCTGATTTTTAACATTTGCCAATTTCTGTGATGTAAATGCTTGCAGTAGTGATGATTTCAAGCTAGCAACGGTTTAACAAATGTTTCACAAAATTCCTGAATATTTAAGAATCAGTTCCTCTGAGCTGGCACCATCTAGCTCCAGAATACCAGGGGGAGAGAAGGAAAACTTAGGCACAGAGAAGTTTATAGTGGTGTGTCAATAGTAACTTGGCTAGGGAGTGATTAGTGTGGCAGGACTTGAAGGCAGACAGTCTGGCTACAAAACCTACCTTCAACCACTAGGCTCCACCTTCTCTATTTATATGTAGTGTTTTTCATTGTTTTCCTCATTAAGTAGTCCCTACATGATTTTCTTTTATCTCTTTATAAGCATATGGAGTCAGTCAGCACATAATGGGAAACACATTCTGAGTGTAAAATACAACAAAATTAATAACAAAGATTTATTGATCACTTATGGTGTGCAAAGCACTATATACATGTTTTGGGGAATGTGAAAACTAATCAAAAATTAATGGGGCCAGGCATGGTGGCTCACGCCTGTAATCCCAGCACTTTGGGAGGCTGAGGCAGGTGGATCACGAGGTCAGGAGATCGAGACCATCCTGGCTAACACAGTGAAACCCAGTCTAAAATGAACCAGGCATGGTGACAGGCACCTGTAGTCCCAGCTACTTGGGAGGCGGAGAGAGGAGAATCATTTGAACCCTGGAGGCGGAGGTTGTGGTGAGCCAAGATCAAGTCACTGCACTCCAGCCTGGGCAACAGAGCAAGAGTCCATCTCAAAAATAAAATAAAAAATAATAATAATAGTAAAGTTTTTATTTTACTCTCTATACTTTTCTGTGTTTTAAATATTTTTTACAAGTAATATCTGGAATACATGAATTAAACATTTACTGCATTAATGGATATGTTATTATATTCATGACAATTAATTTAATTTAAAACTAAAATCAAATTATTATGATAGAAACCATTGAAATTGGTTTCCTTTGGAAATTATTTTGAGAAGTGTGTCAGAACTTAGATATCCAGGGAATTATTATTTTTCTTAATCAGAACTTGGCAGACTTTTTCTATAAAGGGTCAGATAGTAAATATTTTAGGTTTGTGGGCTGTCCAGTCTCTGTCCCAGGTATTCGATTCTGCTGTTGTAGTGCAGAAGCCACATAAGCAATACGTTATCAAACCAATGTATATGGATGTGTTCCAGTAAAACTTTACTTGTGGACACTATGATTTCTATTTTGTGTAATTTTTATAAGTCAGAATAAATTCTGTCACTTTTTTTTTTCCAAACATCCAAAAAATGTAGTTCACAGGATATATCAAAACTGGGGAAAGGGCAGATTTGGCTGAAGGCATGTTTGCAATCCTTTTCTAAGTAATTATATAGGAAAACTAACATTGCAATGACAGCGTAGCATATCACCAGTGTGAAGTACATGAATTTCGGACTGAATCCCAACTCTATTTCCTAGTTTATTACATTAGTTACTTAAATTCTTTGTGCTTCAGTTTCTTCACCTATAATATTAGGATAATAATCCTTTTCTCCTTGATCTGTTATAGCGATAAATTAATCAATTCATATAAAGCACTTAGGACTGTGCTTGTATATAACAGACACTATACACATGTTTGCTGAATAAATAGCCTCGTTATTTGAAAATATTTAGCAAGAATTTTGAAGCCAATTTACAAACCATGGAAGAAAACCTTATTACATGAGAGTCATCTACCTTATTCATGAAAACTGTCCCTAAAGTAGGTTATTTCAAAAATCTAAATCAAAACCAAGCATCTGTATCAAAAGTCTACTTTAGAAAGTCTACTTCATGAAATTCATCACAGATTTGAGTGTTTAAAAATATAAATATAATCAAAAGGACAAATATTTCAAAACAAGATCTCAAAAGAATGAGTACTATGCTTGAAAACAATTTTGAAGAGAGGCTTCTAGGCACGGTGTGACCAATAGAATCATTAAAGGCTACCACCTTCCAAACTGACTATTCTAATATGAACAATTTCCATTTAGAAACAAACCTTCTGGTGTTTCTCTTTATATTTATTTATTTATTATTTATTTATTTTTTGAGATGGAGTCTTGCTCCATGGCCCAGACTGGAGTGCAATGGTGCCATCTAGGCTCACTGCAACCTCCGCCTCCCCAGTTCAAGCGATTTTCCTGCCTCAGCCTCCCAAGTAACTGGGATTACAGGTGCCTGCCACCATACCCAGCTAATGTTCGTATTTTTAGTAGAGACAGTATTTCACCATGTTGGCCAGGCTGGTTTCAAACTCCTGACCTCAAGCCATCCACCCACCTTGGCCTCCCAAAGTGCTGAGATTACAGGTGTGAGCCACCACACCTGGCCTGGTGTTTTTCTTTATAGTTAGCCTTCATACTTTCATATAAGGAGCTTATAGTCTTAGAAGATAGAGCAGACACATGAGAAAAACTTCAACCATGTGCAATAAATTATAAAGAACAAAAAAATTACAAATCTGAGGTGTTATGGAGGAACACTAAATGATATCTAGATAAGGGAGTTAAAAAAATCTATCATTAGGGTACATTTGACAGTGGACCTTAAAAGAAGGAAATAAACTTTGTAAGAAGAAGGAGGCCAAGTGTGGTGGCTCATGCCTGTAATCCCACCACTTTAGGAGGCTGAGGTGGGCAGATCACAAGTTCAGGAGATCAAGACCATCCTGGCTGACACGGCAAAACACTGCCTCTACTAAATATACAAAAAAATTAGCTGGGCGTGGTGCCAGGTGCCTGTAATCCCAGCTACTCGGGATTCTGAGGCAGGGGAATGGTGTGAACGCAGGGGGCGGAGGTTGCAGTGAGCCAAGATCGTGCCCCAGAACTCCAGCCTGGGTGACAGAGCAAGACTCTGTCTCAAAGAAAAAAGAAGAAGAAGAAGAAGAAGAAGAAGAAGAAGAAGAAGAAGAAGGAGAAGGAGAAGGAGAAGGAGAAGGAGAAGGAGAAGGAGAAGGAGAAGGAGAAGGAGAAGGAGAAGGAGAAGGAGAAGGAGAAGGAGAAGGAGAAGGAGAAGGAGAAGGAGAAGGAGAAGGAGAAGGAGAAGGAAAAGGAGAAGGAGAAGGAGAAGGAGAAGGAGAAGGAGAAGGAGAAGGAGAAGGAGAAGGAGAAGGAGAAGGAGAAGGAGAAGGAGAAGGAGAAGGAGAAGGAGAAGGAGAAGGAGAAGGAGAAGGAGAAGGAGAAGGAGAAGGAGAAGGAGAAGGAGAAGGAGAAGGAGAAGGAGAAGGAGAAGGAGAAGGAGAAGGAGAAGGAGAAGGAGAAGGAGAAGGAGAAGGAGAAGGAGAAGGAGAAGGAGAAGGAGAAGGAGAAGGAGAAGGAGAAGGAGAAGGAGAAGGAGAAGGAGAAGGAGAAGGAGAAGGAGAAGGAGAAGGAGAAGGAGAAGGAGAAGGAGAAGGAAGAGGAGGAGGAGGAACAGCTGTGGCATGTATTATTTTTGTCCTCTAAGCACCTCGGCTAACAGATCCAGCCTCTGGCCACAGAGGGGTCATTTGATCTGACCAGGATCATCCTAGTATCTCCAGAATTCTTCAGACTTATCAAGCAAGACTATTTTAGTTTCTGATCACAGATTAAAAGACTTAATTGCCAATATGTCTCCAGCCATATCCCCCACTATATGGAAAGCTGGTCTCAGAGATTCAAGTCAGAGGAAAAGGAGAGACAGAATCCGTATGCAGCTGGATCCAATCATCCTGAGGCCACATTTGCCCCCAAACCCGTGATATCTAAAATGCAACTCACTTTCTTTTTCCTGCTCATGTCTCCCCACAAGATACTTGCCCCTTTTTTAGATTCTCCTTCCTGTTACCTAATCTAATAATTCACTTGGATTGATCACCTATAGTAGGATTTGTTCAAGTTTCCTTTACCCTCCTCCCTCACTAAACACCATCACCATCAAATCCTTTCATGTTAGGGACTTTCCTTATATACCTGGTGAGGTCTGGCTATATGTTTCTATATAAAGATAAGTCATTGATGATGGAAAATAAGTGATAGAAAATACATAAATAGTAGTCAAAAAAAAGTCATTGAAAGTTGATTGGATGCTTGTGTTGAAGTGGGGCTGGAAGGGGACACTCTAAAACGTGTTCACTGGTGGACAGTGATCTGGTTGAGACCTGGCTCTGTTTGAGAAGTCTCTCAAATGCTGACACCTATTGGTCTCCTCTCTTTGGCTGATGAGTTTCCCTAAAAAGGAACCCTCCAGCAGCACTTGCTAGGTAATAGGGGAGGTTAATATCTGGCTGTAGAAATTCAAGGAGCTGAGCTGGAGAAGGGAGCGTGCTGATCTTCACTTGCTCCGTGAAAGAGCACGCGAAAGGTTTGCATTACTTCTGTGGCTTCCTGTTACCTTTGCTTCTGTCTTTTTCTTTGTGTATTCATTTTCTTTCTTTCTTCCGTTTTCACTATAATGTGTTCTGAGAGGGCTCTACGATAGGTGAATCTGCTTATTCTGTGATTTCTAACCAGAAGGACCTAAACACATTTTACATTTAAAGCCATGCCCTCCATTCATATTAATATCTAATGATGGTCTTCAAAAGGTCTTCATCATCTTTCTTAGGGACTCGTGCAACAACCTTCTCAATGGTATTGCACTGGTATTTCCCCCGTTACACCTCATCCTGCCCTCAGCTCTGCCCAACATCCTTGGGTCCACAACCTGTCTGATTAGTGTCTCCAGAGAGTAAACTTCCTGTCTGTTGAATTGGCGGACAGGAAATCGACTGTACAGGCTGGAGTTGGAGATCTAGGAATCTTAGTGCTACATATAAAGTCACTTTTCTTTTCATCTCCCTATGCCTGTCGCCACCTTCCAGAGCAGCTGCTGCCTACAGTTTCTGAGCACTTTCCATTTTCCAGCTCAAAGAATATGCTTCCCTTTTACTGACTTCCCATCCCCACTGCCCTCCTCAAGAAGGTTGAGAATACAGCTCTCTGCAGCCTATAGCATAGCTGCCAACAGTTCACCTGCTTTCCAGAGGAATAATGCTATTGATATGGTTTGCATTACACCTGTGTCTTCCTGTTACCTTTGCTTCCATTTTTTCCTCATGTATTCATTTTCTTTCTTTCTTCCTTCTTCACTATAATATGTTTTGAGAGGGCTTTAAGATAGGTGAATCCACTTATTCTGTGACTTTAACCACAAGGACCTAAACACTTTACATTTAAAACCATGTCCTCCATTCCTATTAATATTCCAAAGATGGTCTTCAAAAAGTGATTGGAAATGCTCTCCATAAGAAAGACTCTTTCTTATGGACTCTTGCAACAACCTTCTAATTGGTATCCTTTCCAGCTTGTCATCCCTAAATCTACTTCCAACACATTTCCCAAGTCATCCATCCAAAATGCAAATCTCTCAATGTCACATGTTTAAATTTCAATAGGACCCTATCCTCTAGAGAATAATATTTACCTTCTGTGTGGCTCATGGTCCTGAATGAGCTGGCACCTCCTATATTGCTAGTTTAGTTTTTCGTCGCTTGCCACATAATATATCTGAAACTCCAGCAACATGAAACTTCTCATGTCCAACCTTCAACCACACATATATTACTCACACGGAAGCCAGGCTCTGTCCCACCTCCTGGCACAAATACCCTTTTTCTCTCCTTCCACATATACACAAGATGATAAAATCCCCTGCAAGAGGCATCTTCTCCAGGAAGCATGTTTTAATGCCTTCTCCCTGGAAGATAAAGGGCCTTTACTCTGCATTCTTATAAAAAACACCTTATCTATACTTACTTCATATGCTGAAGTGAGTTCCTCATGCTTCTGTGCCCATATGGGAGAGGAACTGTTACTTGTCCATCTTTCCCAATTTGTTTATGGCCCAGAACTCCTGGAAGTGACCAGAAAAATACTACAGCTACTTTTATCTTTCAACTCCACCTTCTGGTGCCTAGGACTATCCTCTAACCCTCAAACTAATTTAGGTGTTAAATATACACAGGAAGAATGGTCAGTATATGAAATGGGCTGTATGTGGCAGAGGAGAGGTTAAATTCCCAAGCCTGCCCCTCTGTCATGCCCATCCCCGACACCACTACTCAAAGGGTGTCCAGCCCTGCTGCTCCCATCCCCAACACCTGCACATCCTTGAGCTCTAGCTATGACATGCTTAGGGCTCTCTGTGTCAGGTGTTCCTCAGACATGTAGATAACACTTTATTCATCACCATTATTACTGAATGTGGTTTTGTTTTTCAAAAAGCAAAATAGAGATATGGACTAGAAAGACTGACTTGATAGTCACCTACTTGTTTCTCTCTGTTTTCCAAAATGATTAGTAAATACCCAAAACAGTATACAGTAGCCCCCCATTTTCCAAAAGGGAACATATTCCATAACCCACAGTGGGTGCCTGAAACTACAGATAGTACCAAACCCTGTGTATACTATGTTTTCTCCTATACATACATCACATGGTAAAGTTTAATTTATAATTAGGCACAGCAAGAGATTAACAATAGTAACTAATAAAATAGAACAACTATAACAATATGCTGTAATAAAAGTTATAGCAATGTGGACTCTCTCTCAAAATATCTTGACTGTATTCACTATTTTCAGGCCACAGTTGACAACAGATCCTCTTGTTTTAGATCCAAGAGGAGATAGAACCTTGTCAGAAATAACTGCTACAGTGGAAAAAGGAAAGCAAGAGAGCCAATGACAGGGGCTTGAAATAAAAAGGAGAGTGAGAAAGGGGGGTTTTCATTGGCAAGCCCATCCCAGCCCTCTGTCATTTCCTCTGGACACACCCTTGGCCTGGACAACGGGATGTGTTCCTTTACATTCAAGGAACTATGCTCACTTTGCTATCAAGTTCTTATAGCACATGCCACTCAAGTTACAGAGAACTAGAACAATTAAACTTTACATAACCTGATGGCTTAAAATAGATTTTGTGAACAGACTTGGCAATCTAGCTACCATGGTACTTTTTGTTGTCTATGAGAAAATGATTTCAGAGTTCCAAAGAGCAGATTTGAAAGTGAACATTCAGACAACAACTTGTTTGCAAATTCAGACTAGCCTACATTTCGTTCCAGGTACTAACTGAAAAATATTACACTACAATTATGAACAAATGTTTTTCCCTCCAAATTAGCAGACATGAAATATGGTTAATAACCTTAGCTGAATGGAGAAAGCCTCTTCTGATATGATTGTGAATCCCTTTACATCAAAAAATTGTGTATACTCAAACTTTAACCACGTTGTAGAGACAGGTGACATAATATTAACCAAAGGTAAGGCTATATAATCCCAAAGTACAAAACTCAAGTAAGTAATAATTTCTGAAGAGCTTTTCTCATATCTGAGATTCTTATAAAGTCATTTCCTAATGTATTGACAAGAATCTAGCTTATGAAACCTGAAACGGCAAATGCACAGTACAAAACTTAAAAATCACAAAGTTGCTTGTGAAGTTGCTTACAAAAATTCCAATAACAAAGTTTTCTAATTTTTTAATGAACAATGCCTTAAACACAACCACCAAAGGTTTATCAGTCTTCCTCAGATAAAATAAAAATTACCTTTTTATGCTAAATTGTTCTTGCATTCAAAAGTGTGAATGGCCAGATGCAGTGGCTCACACCTGTAATCTCAGCACTTTCAGAGGCCGCAGAGAGTGGATCACTTTAGGTCAGGAGTTTGAGACCAGCCTGGCCAACATGGTGAAACCCCATCTCTACCAAAAACATAAAATATTAGCCAGGTGTGGTGGCAGGTGCCTGTAATCCCAGCTACTTGGGAGGCTGAGGCAGGAGAATTGCTTGAAGCTGGGAGGCAGAGGTTGCAGTGAACTGAGATGGTGCCACTGCACTCCAACCTGGGTGACATAGCAAGACTCCGTCTCCAAAAAAAAAAAAAGTATGAATGAAAAATTTCAACTAATCCTTGATTAACCACATATGCTCATCATCTCTTCCAAGAGATCCCTGGGACTCCCCCAGCCCCAACTGAACTGGTTCTTGGCTCCTTCCCTCCTTCATTGCCACTCCCAGGTAACCGCTATCTATTGATTCAAAGAGAATCATTTTCTTTACGTTCTCTGCAATGATGACTCTGTTTTCACTCTAGGGGAATTGAATCAACTGTCTCCTTAATTCTCAAGTTGCTTGTTATCACAATAACTCCTGACATTTTAGGTGCAATACCTGACAGTTGGGGAAGGAAAAACAGGTTTACAAGTTCCATCCCTAAAGCTTCCTCTATACTCCTCATATAGAATTCAATTCTATATGAATTTCTTCCACCAGCCAACCATATCACACGTGGACAAATGAGTTTCCTCCCAGAGTATTACAATGCTCCTCTGCAAAATAAGTGTATGTGTGGTGGGTTCAGAGAAGGGATTGGACCCTAAAATTCATTTTCTACTTCACTATTCTGAAATTATATGATTCTATGTGCTTCTTCAGTCTTCCAAAATAACTTGTTTTTATTGTTCCCTGTTATACCCTCATTATCCAATTTGATTAAATAACCAATTAGAAGTTGACTAAACTTATTAGGTTAAAAGTGTACACACAATTAGATTTTTTTTTCCTTTCACACTACATGCAAATTATACAAATTAATTACAAAGTGAAACCCACTGTGGTTATTACTCTCTTTCTTTTCATTCTGAGACACAAAGAAAAAAATCTAAATATTGTTATACATACGTGCTTTTCTAATAGTTCAGTCTATCTTGTGCTATAAATCACTATTATCATCACAATAGTGATAGAGACCCCGTGGCTAGCCTTATGCAGCACTTCATCACTAACCATTCCTACCAACGTTTTTAGAGAACTCATTTGAGGGTGTTGCTTTCCAGCAAAACACCAAAAGCCACTTGTCACTCTGTACTCTGTATTCTACTTATTTAGTAGAACTTCCCCTGTAGATTGAAAGTGTTTTGTTTTGTTTTCTTTTTTTGAGATGGAGTTTCACTCTTATTGCCCAGGCTGTAGTGCAATGGCACGATCTCAGCTCACTGCAACTTCCACCTCCTGGGTTGAAGCTATTCTCTTTCCTTAGCCTCCCGAGTAGCTGGGATTTCAGGTATGCACCACCACGCCCAGCTAATTTTGTATTTTTAGTAGAGACAAAGTTTCACCATGTTGGTCAGGCTCCTGACCTCAGGTGATCCGACTGCCTCAGCCTCCCAAAATGCTGGGATTGCAGGTATGAGCCACTGCGGCCAGGCTGATTGAAAGTATTTTAAAGGTAGGAACTATAGCTCATTCATCTTTGTACTTTATTCAGCACAAGATACCGAATTTTGCTGTAAGTACTTAATATGTATTGAATGAAAGAAAAAGGAGCAAGGAGCAAATAAATGAGCAGTTTGTAGGACAATAACACAGGTTCAGAGAATATCAAGTCAAAATAAATCCCAAGATTCTGAGAAATCCTTGCCAGTTTCTCAAAGCAAATAATACTAACCTAATATCTTGATGGCTTGGACCACTGATGTCATGATTCTGGAAACTTAAGCAACTAAGCATTTCAAATTTGGGCCCCTGAAGATGTCAAAATGATAGGAAATGTTAAATTCACCTACTATAGGTTTATTTTCAGACCAATGGCTAGAAAAGATGCCAACAGTGAAAAAAATCAGGATCACGTTTCCATCAACTGAAACAAAGGCCTTAAAACTGTGTTTAGACTTTTAGAGTGCTGACTTGAACCAGGAGGTGATCCAGTGTGGGAAAAGAGGACAGGCTTTGGAATGAAATATGACTTAAATCCACATTCCTCCATTTACTCACAGCTTGCCTTTGGCAGGTCACCTAATATCCTGGACCCTCTTCTTACAGAGAAAATGGGAATAACAACAATATCTATCATACAAACATGTCTAAAAATCAAATAAGATTATATAACCAAATTACCTAGCATAGTACATTCTTGCACGGAGTAGACACAATAAATTTCTTCCCCATCTTGTAACTTGTATTTCAGCACATTAGCTCCCAGTGTAAAGAGACATGTAATTTAAATGCTTCTTTCCATTCTGCTATCATAACTGATTGAGGACACCACACCGCACAATCTCAGGAGTTAGGCAGAATGACACCCCCTGTACAGGCTGTTCCTGTCTCAGGGCTATGAGCCATCACTTTCTGCTCACAACAATTCCTTGGTGTATTTACACTTAAGGCTGCAAACAACATAAACTAACTGGGGGAAGCCGGGCATTCATGGATGACCCAATCTCTGACTCAAACAAATCAAATCACTGAAGAATCATAAATTCACCTTTCTTTGTAGCTTCCAAGCCAAAGGAATTATAGAAGTCACAAGCGCGCCTGTTTCACAAAAGTATCAGCAGTATACAGCAAATAAGTATCTCTGCTTTTCAATAAGTAAAGGGTGGGGATGATTCACGTTAACGGGAAAGTTAAATTACTCTCAAGCAGTCAGAAATTACTGTTTGGTTCACCAAGTCACACTAAAACCAGTCCGAAGTCAAACAACGGCAGCTAATTCGTCTTGTCATTGATGTATGTTGTATTAGTCAGGATTCTCCAGAGCAACGGAACCAATGGATATGTTGGAGGCAAAGAGAGAGAGAGAGAGAAACAGAAACAGAAACGATGGATATGTTGGAGGCAAACAAAGAGAGAGAGATTTTAATTTGGCTTACATAATTGTGGGGTTGGCAGGTCCAAAATCCATAAAGCAAGCAGGCAGCCTGGAAGTTTGGTTAAGTGTTGATCTTGGAATCTTTAGTCCCAATTCCTTGAATTTCCAAGCAGGATTACCATGTTGCGGTCTTAGGGTAGAATTCCTTCCTCTTCAGGAAACCTCAGTCTTTCCTCCTATGGCCTTCAACTGATTGGATGAGATTCACCTGCATTACAAAGGTTACTCTGCCTTACTCAGAAACTACTGATTCAAATATTAATCACATCTGAAAAATACTTTCACAGCAATATCTAGACTGGCAAAACAACTGTGCACCATAGCCTCGCCAAGTTGACACATAAAATTAATCATCATGTATCTTTTGCTTGTCCAAACGGTTTGCTTTTCTTGCCATTCTAATCATACAGATTTTTTTTCAGCACTGTCTCCAAATCTTCTACATATTTGAAACAATTTTCCTGAAACAGGTGACTGTTTTTTAGTGTAAGCATTAAATAGTTTATAAATAAAGTAGTTCCTATCACCTCTCATGTATTTCATATTTATTACACAGAGGAAAATGTAGAACTTTAATTTCATGATACCTCATTGGTCATGTTTAGATTCTTCAAGATCAGAAATAGTTTTTATTTTGGAATTCATAGAGCGAATGGAAAATAAACTATTTTAATTCACACTGACCAAATCTATCCTCTTGCTCTGATGCATTTTAATTTAAAGAGCCTCTTTATTACTAAAATAAATACTACCTAACTTGTAGAATAGAAAGCAGTTTAGGCGTTTTATTATTTTACTTATTGAAAGATTCTTCAACTGATTTACCTAATTTCGCGTTCACCTGTGATCAGAGAAGCTGATGGATGACTTTTTAGCCCCTACACTTTGCCCACAGATGCAATCAATCTGCTCTTGGGTAGCCTTAATGGGGCCTGTTCTTCCCTGGGGCACCAATCTAAGAGCTGCACAATGTTTAAAGAGTACCTTACATCTCAATAGCTGCATACCAGGAAGAGGAACCTGCCTATTTTGACTACCAGAGTCACAACCTGGCCTCTTTGCTTTCAAGGCTTTCTGCAAGGTGTCCTTACAACATTCTAACAGCTGGGACATCCTCTGAAGCCCAGGAGCAGTTCTCCCATCTGGGCTACCTGGGAATTCCCTAAGGCACCCTTTCTCAAAACAGACTCCGGCAGCAACAGCATCTCCGAGGGATGGTCAGAAATGAAAAATTCCCAGGCTCTGCCCCAAACCTAGTGAATCAGTAAACCACGCATGGGGCCCAGTAACCTGCATTTTAACAGGCCTTCCTTGTGATTCTGATGCACGCTGGAGTTCAAGAACTGCTCAAAGCTGAAGGCATAGCATATGTCCATACCCAAAGCTCCAGGTGACACTCAGAGCTGCATTCCTGCATCATGATTTTCATTTCTAGACTGGACAATTCCCAGTGGTTCTTTTATATATGGTAGGATGAATCAAGCTTTGCAGTTTCTTGAGGGCTTTCTTTTCTCTTCTTTTCGTCTTTGTTATGTGTTTGTTATTGGCGTTTTTTTGTTTTTTGATTTTTTTTTTTTTGCTCAGTATTGTGGTTATAAGCTAAAGAAATTAGTTCAATGAGAAAAACAGTACTTTTGCTGAAAACTGACCCTCAGCCCATTATTTTAAATCCTCCTTTCAAATCCTACTGACCACACGTTTCTCCCCATTATGAGTCTCGATATTGACCCTGAATATCCCCATAGCTCGATGTGAATATGCCTTTGTCAGCACCATGACATGGGAAATCTAAATCTTCAGACCAAATTAGATGATGGTAAAACTACCCCAAGGAATAGGAATAATTCCCTCGCAATTGGGTCAGCCATAGAGCATAGCTGAACTTTCCAAGAATTTTATCTCTGTTAGATTTTTAAGTTCTTCCAAAGCCAGGGCTTATATTTTACTTTTTCGTGAAAATCTGGTGGATGAATCAGGGAATTTATGGCATAGGCCAGATTGTTACTGAGTTTGGGAGAGCTTTGAAACCTGTGAAGTTTATAACAACAATAAAACAATAGCCACTACAAATGTTAACGTTTTGAAGAATCAGCTAGTCAAACATCCTTGTTTATGGGACAGGAAATTAGGAGCAGAAATTTACATCCATTAGGCCTATGAAAGAAAAATAGTTTATTTTTTATGTAGCAACAAAAAGTAAGCAAGACCATATGCAACAGAAAAGTCAGCATTAAAAACTTAAAGATGAGGTGGGGCGCAGTGGCTCATGCCTGTAATCCCAGCATTTTGGGAGGCCAAGGCAGGTGAATCACTTGAGGTCAGGAGTTCAAGACCAGCCTGGCCAACATGGTGACAACCCATCTCTACTAAAAATACAAAACCTGGTGGGGCATGGTGGCAGGCACCTGTAATCCCAACAACTCAGGAGGCTGAGGCAGGAGAATCGCTTGAACCCATGAGGCAGAGGTCGTGGTGAGCCAAGACGGTACCCCTGCACTCCAGCCTAGGCAACAGAGCAAGATACCATCTCAAAAAAAAAAAAAAAAAAAAAAAAGGAAAATGAAACCAAGCCTCAAATAGTGCCTGCAATGCCCTTCACCCAGATATGAGAGTGGCTCTCTCCTGGACTTCATTCGGGCCTCTTCCCCAGGACCTCCTTCCCTGATCTCCTGTCTGAAGCCCTAACACCCAAGCCCACCCCACTCAGAACGCTCCACTCCACATCTGCTTCATCTTCCTTCCTCACTTTTACTGCTACCTGAGTTCTACTTCCTTCAGTTGCTTATTTGCCTGTCTCCCGATGAGTATGGCAAGGATTTATGTTTTATTTATTGCTGAATTTTCCCTGCTTTTAGCACATAGCAGACATTCAACCAGTATTTGTTAAGTGAGTAGATGAAAGAAAGAAGAAAGAAATGAATACAAGTCCTTGAGCCATGAGTGAAACACTTTGTAAACTATTTAATTGTTATAGGCTTTCTATACGAGTAATTTTAATTTGGAGAGAACCACAATCTCTTTGTGTATTTTATGAAAGCTAGGGATTGTTTTCTTAACAAAAAAATACATATGCACAAATAAACTTAGCACGCAACTGTAGAGGTTCTGATTGTTAAGTAAATTTTCTGAAGATGAAAGCCATCTACTCTCCTTATTTCAAAACAGGTGACATAATGATAAGGCATCTCTGCCCTGTGTCCTGCCAGAGACCAAATGTGAATTTAAAACAGCACATAAGGCCGGTCGCGGTGGCTCACGCCTGTAATCTCAGCACTTGGGAGGCCGAGGTGGGCGGATCATGAGGTCAGGAGATCGAGACCATCTTAGCTAACACGGTGAAACACCATCTCTACTAAAAATACAAAAAATTAGCCGGGCGTGGCTGGTGGCGGCCGCCTGTAGTCCCAGCTACTCGGGAGGCTGAGGCAGGAGAATGGCGTGAACCCGGGAGGCGGAGCTTGCAGTCAGCCGAGATCGCGCCACTGCACTCCGGTCTGGGCCACAGAGCGAGACTCGGTCTCAAAAAAAAAAAGGAAAAAAACAACAAAAAAAAAAACAGCACACAAATATCAAAAAAAATCTAAAATACTCACCTGTATGACCACGATTCCTAGAGATGTAGTCTGTAAAAGGAAAATACGGTAAATTAAAGCTAGAGAATTGAAAGATGATGCTGTATTTATTGAGCATTTGCTATTTGCCTGGCACCCTGCAAATTGCCTCCACTTGTTCTTACAAATACCCTAGAAGGTTGTCACTGGCAGCCAGAAAAATCACATATTGTGCCTTGTCCTCCGTGTCTCGCAAGCCAGTTACTCTATTACTTGCATCGTTGTTTTTAACTTTGAAATTTTTTCTTACGCACATCATTTCAATGTCTTTTAATCTCATGGCAACTTATGACAAAGATAGTTTGGTTTGCAAAATTCCTTTTTGACAAGCAAGGGAATGATTCAGTTAATTAATTCATTGCCAATCATTCCGCAAACATTTACTGAGCCCGTATTCATAGAAATTACCTTTCCTTGGTACCAGATATATGCATTGTTGTATATGAAGTGCTTCTGGTATAAAAATTCAAATCAGGCCGGGCGCGGTGGCTCAAGCCTGTAATCCCAGCACTTTGGGAGGCTGAGACTGGCGGATCACGAGGTCAGGAGATCGAGACCATCCTGGCTAACACGGTGAAACCCCGTCTCTAGTAAAAAATAAAAAAAAAATTAGCCGGGCGAGGTGCCGGGCGCCTGTAGTCCCAGCTACTTGGGAGGCTGAGGCCGGAGAATGGCGTAAACCCGGGAGGCGGAGCTTGCAGTGAGCTGAGATCTGGCCACTGCACTCCAGCCTGGGCGACAGAGCAAGACTCCGTCTCAAAAAACAAAAAAACAAACAAACAAACAAAAATTTAAATCAGTGTATGTGTTTTATTTAATTGCTTGGTTCACTTACACATATTTCCTGTGCACAATAATTAAAGTGTACAAAAGTAAAATTATCGATGTTTCTAACAATTACTGATTTCTGCGAAATTCTTTGATTTCAACATGCAAAAGACAAAGGCTATTATTTACTGTTACTCAATTATTTCAATAATTCAGTAAGCTGAAGATTCCAGGTCGCTAGTTGGGCTGGCTGGTAGCTCACCTCTTGTGATCTAGGTGTGGAACCACTGGCTGTTGGGATGGGGTGAGCCCCTCAAGACCACCTGGCTTATCTTCATGTACAGATGAGGTGTGGGGACATGGGAAATAGACTTCTCAGAACTGAACTTCTCAGAGTCAGGAATCAGGATTTATTCATCTTTGTGTCTTCACGAAAAGAGTCATTGGTAAAGAATAAATGTTCACTAAATATTTATTTGCTCAATTGGTATCTAAACTTGGTTTTTATAATATGTAATATGTTCCAGTACAGCAAGGACCGTTTCTCTATTTTGTAGCAGTAGTTGCAGAATGATTTATTCTTTTCTAACAAAAATCAAGCAAGGGCCCAATGCAGCTGCTCTTAACTTCAGGATTTGAGCTCAGCTGGGGTGCCAGCTACAGCCTCAACCACAATTATTTCCAGTTCAACTAAAATAATATTTTTTTTCAAACCATGGCTTTGTGATTCTAATTTATTTTTAACCACCTGTAACATATATTGTCTCACTTAATTTTCCCACAAGCCTGTGATTGGATGAGATTATCATCCCAGTTCCTACGAGGTAGATTCTAAGGGAAAGACTAACCAAGTGTCCCATCTAAGGTCAAAAGCAAGTGGGGGCAAAAATGGAGAAAGTCCAGGTTCTTTCAATTGCATCAAACCATTTGCAAAGCAATGTTATGGCAACTTAGAGGAAACTCTCCATTTCACTACCATATTAAGTTCCTCTAGCTATGCTATCTGGCTGGGAACACTGAAGTTTACTACTCAATATATGATAGGGGATCCATAAATATTGGTAGAAAGAAAGAATAAATGAATGAAGCCTAATTAATTGGATATACAATTCATACTATAGGGAATTTTTTTCGTGGAGTTTATATCACTAGCAGTAGAAAGAGTGGAACTCACTTCTTTACACTCTTGTTTAATTGAATTATTTAGTTAATATGGTATTATACTTTTCCTTGTTGCTCAGAATCTATCCCTGTTAAACAACAGTAATGGTACATCTTCCAGCTTTATTGTACCAAAACGGATGGGAAAGATGCTCTGTAGGTAAAATTACAGATGTACATATTCTTACACATACATTTTCTTGGAAATTCATATTTCTTATAAGTTGTCTTTCCTACAATTTTGGTTTATCCTCCTAAATTCTCTGATATACACACAGAAAATTGAGCAGTGTGGATAGGCATCAGAATCTGTGCCCTAATTTTTCCATCTATTTACAATTCATGATGTTAATGAGATTATCAAATCAAATCAAGGCATTAAAAATAACTACAAAATACAATGTTGCTGTTATTCTGTAACATGACCTTTGAAAATATTGGACTAATTATTTTTTGTAGTGATGAGTAAATTCATCCTTCATTACAAATTAGGTAATCCATTATTCTGAAATCGGGCAGATAATGAGTAATTTCATTTAAAATTAATTGTAATTGAATCAGAAATATATTTACTTAAACTCAAAAAACACACTGCCAAATCTAATGTGTGTTATGGAAATGATATCCATACTCTACATTTTTTCATATAGGCCACCTTGTGTGCTGCATGATCAAGATTTTAATAGAGCAGAACTGTAGAGGAATGAAATGCTCTTGTAACATTCTGGAATTTAGGTCTATGCTAAAGGCATTGTCAAGCAGGTATTTGAACACATCTTCCTTCTATTTCTATTTTTATCCCAGGAAGGAAGTTATACTTTTGCCTTTGATCAGAAACAATTGATTTTGTTTTACTTGGTTTATATTTTTCATTTCATCTGCTTTAGCTAACTATTAATAAATCATTTGCTTCTTAATTATTTCTATATCTTAACAACATTAGGAAAAAATCACAAATTTGACATCAGTCTTAATGCGTTAATTTTGTTTCCCTAGGTTACCATCAATGTCACACAGCAATAGTGTCCATTTATATTTTCGTGGCATACTACATTATATTATACACTCATTGATTAATTAACACTATTTTTGTGTTAATCATAACAACAGCAATACTGTTCTTATACTCATTTTATAGATAAACAAGATGAGGTTGAAGCCAAGGGCATGTAGCTAGTACATGAAAGAGCTTGTATTCAAACCCAACCTTCTGATCTTTCCAGTTTTTTTCCTACCACACAGTGGATGCCATGATAAAACGCATGGCTGAGTTGTGTGGGCCATCACAGTTGTTTAACCTTGATGACTTTATATTGGTTTAGTCTCAGTAGCTACAAACTTAACAATAAAAAGCAAGCCAATCTCATGCTTTGAGAAAAACAATACTTCTTTGTTTTGAGAGTTTAAGAACTTTCTCCTGGAATTGTGACTTTTCATAGTCTGAAAAATTAATATAGTTTAACAAATATTATTTTATGACATATATGGATACATTAGAATTTCTACCAATGTAATTCTACTTTTGATCTCAATAATCAACCACAATATCTCAGAGTCAAGCAATTTCACTTTAGGACTGGGTTTATGTTAGAAAAAAAAACTTTATTAAAGGTTCTACTTCCCTAGATTTGAGCAAATAATGGAATATGCTTCAAAGACTTAGATGAATGATCTTCAGCTCATACTGGAAGATTTAGAAGGAAAATAAGTAATTCAATTATATTTTCAAAAGAAAGATGAGCCTTTAGAAATATGCCTTCTGCCCAGTTTTTGTAAAGATTCTGAATATCAAATCTTTTCCCAGTTAAAATTCCAGTACAATATGTAATAAGTAGTACCTTCACAAGTGAAAATATATAAATTAATGTTTTATTATTTGTAAAACAATTTTATGAAAGAAAACTTATTCCTTGCAAAAACATCATGTTTTGAAATTAACTAGTAATTATTACACATGACTTAGTGTAGGTACAATAAATAATAGTTGATTAATTTTGCTTTTTATATTGTCAAGCATGGGTATATAAAGCCTGGCATGAGTCTATGGAACAATAGATCCAAGTTTGGCTTGAACATTTTGTTTGTGATCAATATTTTCTATAAGGCATAATATGTAATATACATTATCCTATACTTCTTGGAAATCTATTCTTATGAAGGACAGGGGTTTCCATCAGTGTGCCCATAGGATGACTTTACCATGAGGAAAATAAGGATGTTAGTTTCGTATATGCTTTGAGAAACTTCAGGCGAGGTTTAGAGGACCCTCCCTTAATTGTCTTCTGCTCTGCATCAGGAAGTCTCATGCCTTGACAATAAATACGAGCTGATCTAGAAAAGTCTCTTTGTGTGCTCACATTGATTTCTCTACAAATATAAGTATTCCATAGAGAAAAGTGTTGATCAGCATGTCCTTGGTTTCTATACCTTCTGAATATAAGTCCCTTTCTTAAAATGTAAAAAAGTAGTTTTTAAATTTTAGTTGAACTCTACAGTACTTTAGTCAAGTTCTCTACCCATTTGCCTGATTTCCTTCAATTCTGCTAGCTGCTATTTTTCACACTCCTTTGCTCTTTCTCTTCCAAGAGACTTCTAAATTGTGACAGACCCCAAGGCATTATCTCCAGCCATCATTTCTTCCTATCTCTTTTCTCTCTTTAGAAGATCTCATCCTGCCCCCATGGTCTTAAAAACACCTTGTAGGCTGATGATTCTAAAATGTATACCTGCAGTTTGGACCTCTCCCCTGAGTCCAGACTTGTCTCTCCCTCCTTGGCTTAGCACAGTGACACCCAGCTAGAGCCCCTGAGCCAGATTTTCTGTGGGCTAATTCAGACTCTGCATTTATTATAACCTTAGCAGCCACAATAGCAGTCCCTATTTCCAGGTAAACTTAAGAGGCATAAATGAGCTATTGTCCGTAAAACGGCTTAGAGCAGGGCCTGCCACATAATAGGCACTGATAAATAATAGCTATGATTATGACTTAAATCTCTACTTTGGATATCTAACAAGCATCTCATTTTTAACATGACAAAGCAGGACAATTGGTGTCTTCCCCCCATACCCTCTGACACACCAGGTTTTCAACCAGATCAAACACCCAGAAGGAATTTTTGATTCTTCTCTTTTCTTCAAATGACTCATCCAGTCCATGCATTATTAAGTCCTGCCCACTTTATCTACAAAATAACTCCTGATGTTTTCCTCTTGCCTTATCCTTGCCTAGAGACAATTGATGTCTGTCTCCCACAAACCTGGTTTAGTCCCCATTGTTTCCTAGCTGGTCTCCTGCCTTCTCCCCTGCCTGCGCAGTCTATCCTGTGTGCACAGTGATCTTTCTGTATATTAATCCACTCATGTTACTCTCCCTGCTTAAAACTTCCAGCTGCTCCCCATGGCTGCCAACATAAAACTCCTCGAGGGGGACTCACAGATCTGGCCTGTCCCTACTCCCTGACCTCTTTTCCTTCTCTTCTCCCCTATCTTTCACTGTGATAGCAGTGACACTAGCCTTGTCTCTGTCCTTTAAGCACACCAAGCTCCTTTTCCTCACAAGGGCTCCACACTTGCCACTCCCCCTGCTTCTCTCCTCTGTGTCAGTGCTTGCAATGCTATCTCTTGGTTATTCAGGGTGCAACTCAAATGTCACCACCATGAGAGCTGACGTCCCTGGTAACCTTGGCTAAAGCCACTTCTCACCCCCTCTCCAAGCATCCCTCGCTCTCTACCATATGGCCTTATTCTCTCTTCTTCCTAACAGTTATCTGAATATGACATTGACTTATTTGTTTTCCATGTCGTTAGGCAATCTCCCCTACCAGAAGGTTAGCCTCATGAGCAAAGGCGCTTTTCAAGTTCTGTTCATCACTGTTTTCCCAGTATGTGTAAGGCGCCTGGCACACAGAGAAGACATTTGAAAAGTTTCTGTGTCTGAATAATTCTGGGTTTGCTAAAATCTTTTAATGCTGTCTCTACTCTATTGTGGAGTCTCATAAACATGTTTGTAGATACCTAGCAAAGTGATGTTAGGTAAAGAAGGAGAATGTCATTTGAAACCATTTGGGGAACCCATTTAGTTTGAGTTACTATAAATTTTGTTGTACACATTCTAAATAACGCTATATTTTAAGTAAGAGGGGGGTGAGAACACATGAAGGGCACTTTCTGTAACAAGCAGGAGAGCCATTTCCCAGTACATCTGGAAATGTCCTCGTTAAGCAGTTTCAGTCTTAGAACATGTTTATTTTTGCTGGGCATGATGGTTTATACCTGTTAATCCCCACATATTGGGAGTCTAAAGCAGGAAGATCACTTGAGTCCAGGAGTTCAAGGCCAACCTGGACAAAATAATGAGACCCTCATCACTACAAAAAAAACACAATTAGCTGGGCACGGTGGTGCTCACCTGTAGTCTCAGCTACTCAGGAGGCTGAGGTGGGAGGGTGGCTTGCCAAGATGTTCCAAGCTGCAGTGAGCTATGATTGTGCCAATGCACTCCAGCCTGGGCAATAAAGGAAGACCCTGTCTGTAAGAAAAGAAAAAAATAAGAATGAAATTGTTATTCTGTATCTCAAAGAAAGTCTTGCATAACATTGATAGGTAGGGAATATTTTGCAAAAATGTATTCATGCATGCAATATGGACAAAGAAAAAATAATTTAAACAATTTATATAAGTAGTAAGTGCAGTATGAAAAAAACTGTAATATATTTTTAAATTAAATTCAGTTAGTTTTCTAGAATCATAGTGTTGCCACAATTCTAGAAAGGTAATTTAATCCATTCCTCTGCCTTTAGGGAGGATAAACATAAACTTTATTTTCTTTAAACCTTTGGGCAGGAAATTTCAGCATCCGAGAACTACTCTTAAGAATCCATTTCAGCAGTGACTCAGTAAAATACAAAAAAAAAAAAAAAAAAAATTCACATTTTAATATATTATTCCAAATAAACTATATTAATTCTGTAAAATA
This sequence comes from Rhinopithecus bieti, assembly GCF_001698545.2. Classification (NCBI taxonomy): domain Eukaryota; kingdom Metazoa; phylum Chordata; class Mammalia; order Primates; family Cercopithecidae; genus Rhinopithecus; species Rhinopithecus bieti. The sequence continues at coordinate 1,197,975 of NW_016806721.1, forward strand.
TCAGTTAATCTAGGTTAATTAATGGGTTAATCAAGTGACTCATAATTTACTTCTTAAAGAAAAAGCAAACTCAAGAAAATCAGTCAATAGTGGGCCAGACATGGTGGCTTATGTCTCTGGGAGGTCAAGGTGGGCGTTTCACTTGAGGTCAGGGGTTCGAGATCAGCCCAGCCAAGCCAACATGGAAAAACCTCATCTCTACTAAACGTACAAAAATTAGTGGGGTGTGGTGGTAGGCATCTGTAATCCAACTACTCAGGAGACTGAGTCAGGAGAATGGCTTGAACCTCAGAGGCGGAGGTTGCAATGAGCCAAGATGGCGCCACTGCACTCCGGTCTGGGCAACAGAGTCAGACTCCATCTTAAAAGAAAAAAAAAGAGAGAGAGAGAGAGAAAAGAAAATCAATCAATAGTGAACATTCAGTGTTTCCAGCAGCTCCCAGGGTATGTTATGTGTGCTCTAGTCATTCTCTGACTCTGAGGTATATTTCTTGAAACCAAGGAATGAAGAGTATAGCTCAGATAATTTGGAGCTGGAGGCACTGCAAGAACCAATATTTATAGAAAGGTTGCATTGTGTTCATTATGTTTCATTCGCTAAGCCAGGAAAACATGCTAATGCACTTTACAATGATTTTTTTTAATGGTTGAAATAAGGTTTTTTTGTTTTTTTTTTTTTAATTTAAAGAGGCATTAAGAAAAATAAGCAATTTACATTCCATGTCCAATCAAGGTTTTACTGCATGTGACTTAGAGGTCATTAAACATGCTGAAGCTAATTTATCTGTTTAAAAATAATATTTTGTCATTTTTGTGGAAGCTGACATCAACCTAACATGGCTCGTCTTCGTGTACAGAAGTTACACACATTGTCCCCTGGTCACGTTCTCAACGTGTTATGTCAAGAAACAGCCTAGGAAAAAGAAAGAAGGCACAGCAAGAATCATATTAAAGCCACTTAAAACAAGGAGTGAGGACTGACTCAGTGCCAATATCAATATTTTATTCCTTTTGGTAGGCAAAAATGTTTGTGCTTCTGAAATCTTAGAAACTTCAAAAAATAGGTTGTACTTTTAAACAGAAAGTAGAAAATACTGAGTTTCAGGTTTTATGAAAAGTTTCTTGGATTTGGTGGGGAATTTTTTTTTTTTTTTTTTTTTGGTTTTGGGTTAGTTGGGGGTTTCTTCTGATGTTTCTCCATCATTTCTGAATTAGAACACAGACATTTTAAATTTGAGAGCATTATATGGTGAACAGAATTCAGCTATGTGACAAAATTACACATACTGATTCTTTCCCTTTTTTGATCCTCTATAGCAATAGTTATTTTAACAAAACACTATTTATCCTCATAATAACCACCTCAACTTGGAAGTTCTTTACTCAATCTTCTTTGGAATGTTGCCTTTTATTGAGCCAGACTTATTAAAATACTATTCAGCTTAGAATTTGTTCTCTATACTCTTAAGCCATGGATTCATAGCCTCAGATCTCTGAGCAAAAAAGAATCCTACCAATTGGAATTGCCACCCAAAAGAATATCATGTTTATTCCTATCAATCACTATTTTCCAGAGTAGCCAATGTGGTGCTTACAAAATAGCAAAAATTAAAAATTGAATTAAAAGTTTGGGCTTGTTTACAAACCACCAATCTGTATAGTGTCCCAGTAAAACCACTGTGACCATTTATTTACTAGAAGGCTGCAATAGGAGACCAGGAATCCATCCAAAGGAACCAGAGGAACCTGGCTCCGGGCAAATCATAAAGAATATAGTGAGCTTTTCTCCTCCTGGTTCGGATACCCTTGGTGCTCATTGTGAGCTTTCTGGATTTATTCTTTACTTTATTTTTTTTCCTCTCCATGTCTATCCATTATGTTTGTTTTAACCTAACTTCAAGTGTGTAAACATTTTGCAGAGGGTGGAACACCTATCTATAAGGCTAACCTGTTTCCAGGCTCGTGAAAATGAGTCTTGTAAGGAAAGGCATTTTGAATCATGTTCGGTTTGTAGAGGCACAGAGTCTGAAGAAAAATTTAACAAGTAAACAAGATTAAAAAATTCAAAAGGAAGGTAGTGAGGAAAGACAGATGTAATAATCCTAACCCCTGGTCACCTCATCCCCTCTCACTGTGTGTTTGTTGTCTGTACCCATGACCTGGGACCTTGACACATGATTCAGAGACCACAGCTTCATGATAGGAAGGCCCTTGATTAGCAAAGAAGATGTAGACGAAGGTAACTAGTGACTGCTTTGAATGTACTGGCCTATATAATTATCTAGAATTAATATTTGCTCAGAGCTCACAGAATACACAACATTCTGCTAAAGGAGGGTGGCACGGAAAAAGAGGCAGAGATCCAACAGACCTGTAACCTAGCTCAGCAAGGTAGACCTTCATGTTCAGTCAAAAGTTCATGAGGATTGCATTGAGTATGTAAAAGTCAAAACATGTGTGTACGTAGTTTGCTAACGTTCCACCTCTGCCAGGTTGTACTGGGTTCTTTTGATATCAGATGAGTCAACCACCCAAAGGCAAAAATCAGTCTTGTTTTTAAACATTGGATAATAGGCTGGGTGCGGTGGTTTATTCCTGCAATCCCAGCACTTTGGGAGGCCAAGAAAGGGGGATCACTTGAAGACCAACCTGGGCAACATAGCAAGATTCTATCTCTACAAAAAAATTTAAAATTATCCAGATATGGTGGTGTGCACCTGTAGTCCCATCACAACTATAGTTGTAACAGCTCCTGTTACCACCTAGTCCACTTCAGCTGTAGTCTTCTCTACTGAGGAAGTTGAGGTGGGAGAGTCACTTAAGCCTAGGAATTAGAGGTTGCAGTGATCTATGATCGTGCCACTGCACTCCAGCCTGGGCCACAGAGCAAGATTCTGTCTCTAAATGTAAAAATAAAAATAAAAAATAAACACTGGATAATGAAGCAATGTTCTTTTATCAAACTCTACAACAATAAAACTTGAGCATTAAACATGGACTTCATGTACTTGTGTATGTATCAATCAATAACCTTTATTTACTACAAGAAACGTACCACACTGTCATAGAGAGGACAAAAAGAAAGAAAATATATACACAGCTCCTGTTCTTAAGGATCCTAAGAGTTTTGCTGGAGAAACAAGGCATGACATTCTAATGTATATACAAGAATATGCAGAAAGATTTTAAATCATAATATATAACAGAAAAATTCTACTTTAGTGGTGAAAATATTTCCTAATCATAGAACAGATGAGGAGTTAAAAATACCCCTAAACCAAGTTACCCCAAAATTTAGTAGAAAAAAGTCAATACTTTTAGAAGTCATTTCTTTCTTCTAGCCTCCCTGAACTATAGTTGTGATGGGAAGAAGGTAGCTTTTGATAGAATTTACCATATATAGATTAGGTGATGACTGGGGTTAAACCAGTCTGGGGATGACTACATTCCATTTATTCCACAGTCTAGATTCAACAACAGAGATATATCCTAGTAAATTCTAAGATACAACTCCAATCTTGACCCCCCTTCTATGCATCCCAATGATCTGGACCAATATTATCATTTTCTATGAATGTATGTCTTGATATGAAAAAATTGGAAAGCTCTATGGGACCAGCAGATAGTCGTAAATCCAGAAAGTAATATTTGTTTTCAGATTCAATTTGGGAAGAAGGGATGAGGAAAAGGTATTTACTCATTTGGCCTCCCCATCTAGACTGTGATGAGCCACTCCAAGGCAGGACTTGGTTCTTCATCTTTTTCCCAGAGCTGAGTTGCTGCTCCTGTGATACTTGTTCAAATAATGAATTGGATGAATCAATGTCTGGATCAGTGATTCAGTGAATAAATGTCTTTGCTTCCTACCCTCCAACTTGCTCTTCAACTCACTCTGATCCAGCTTCCTATCCCCTTCACATTTCCACATCTACCCTTGCTGACTTTTTTCAGTGACTTCCACATTGCAGGATGGAATGATCACATTTACGTTCTCATCTTACCTGATCCCATATCACTCCAGCCTATTGACTGTCCAGCTCATTTTGGCAGAGTCTGTTCCTTCCGCTTCTGTGACATCACACTCTTCTGGTCTTCCCCTTTCACCTCTGGCTGGTCCTCATCACTTCACTCTGCTGGCTCCTCCTCAATTGGGCCCTTGAACACCTGCATCCAGTCTCAAGCCCACTCCCTTCCCATGTCAGAGTCTCAAACCATAAGGTCCTCATCTCCCCAGCTTCAGATACCCTCAAACTTATATTTCAGCCCAGACCTCTATTCTCACCTCCAGACTCCTAAAACCAGCAGTTTAAAAGTTTCACAACTCTCTCTAGTTGAGCTTGTCCAAAAACAAATTCAGCTCCTGTTACCACCCAGTCCACTTCAGCCATAGTCTTTTCTACCTATATGGATGGTACTTTCATCTTCTCAGCTTCACAGGGCAAGAATCTGAGAGTCTTCTTCTACTGCTATGTCTTTGACACTCCCACAATCAACCCAGTACCAAAACATACCTCTCTCTCCAAAATATAACTGAGGTATGAATACTTCTCCCCATCTTCATCACTAGCAGCCCAGCCTAATCAGCAGTCAGTTATTTCTTGAGCTGTTACCACTTACCTGTCAATGCCATCACTACTCTCATCACCTTCTTCCAGATATATCCTCCTCATAGCAGCCATAGAGATCTTTTGAAACCACAAATCACATCATTTATCTATTTAAAACCCATGTATAGATGCTCAGGGCTTATTAGCATCAACTACAAGGGCTTGCCTGATCTAGTCACTGCCTCAGCAGCATCATCTCATGCTCTCCTTTCCATCACTCACCAGATTCCAGCTACTCCTTTCGATTTTCAGATCCTAGCCTGGAACTCTTGCCAAGATTCTTACCTATGACTTTTGCACATGTAGTTCCCAGTTTGAGAAGTGCTCTTCCACCTATATTTTGCCTCGTTCATGTTTAGGTGTCAAATCAAATGTTAGTTCCTCAGAAAAGCTCAATGAAGTTGCCCTGTCTGAACTTTTCTTTCTAACACTCTCCATGGTGTTTAATTAATTGCCATTTGTTTAATTGTTTGTTTAACATTGACTTCCCCCACTATGCTGTGAGGTTCATAAGGCCAGAGACAATGTCTACCTTTGTTCACTGCTAATATCTCTAGTACTTGACACAGTGCCTGATACAGAGTAGAGGCTCAGTACATTTTTGTCAAGTGAGTGGATGGATACTATGCAGTGGATACAGGAAACAGAAAATAGGTTTCAGCTGGGGCAGTGACTTAATCCTATAATCCTAATAATGAGAACCTGAGGCAGGAGGATCGCTTGAGCCCAGGAGTTCAAGACCAGCCAGGGCAACATAATGAGACCCGCCCCCCACAACAAAGAAAAAGAATGCCAGAAATAAAAAATTATAAAATAAAATATGTTTTATGTTTTAATAAGTATAGGCACAAAACACTAGCAAAATGTAATTACATTATTTGTAAATCCAGCAATTGCTATCTGAACTCTAGAAATAGTCTTTCTTGGTCAGATCTCATTTGGGGCATCACTCTTTGATGCCTACTCTACATGACCTAAAACTGCAAGTGGAGCCGGGCGCAGTGGCTCACGCCTGCAATCCCAGCACTTTGGGAGGCCAAGGCAGGCAGATCACGAGGTCAGGAGATCGAGACCATCCTGACTAACACAGTGAAATCCCGTCTCTTCTAAAAATACAAAAAAAATTAGCTGGGCATGGTGGCAGACACCTGTAGTCGCAGCTACTCAGGAGGCTGAGGCAGGAGAATGGCGAGAACCTGGGAGTTGGAGCTTGCAATGAGCTGAGATTGTGCCACTGCACTCCAGCCTGGGTGACAGAGTGAGACTCCATCTCGAAAAAAAAAAAAAAAAAAACTGCAAGTGGTCTGTTTCTACTGATCACAAAATCACCTCAGGCACAGCCATATGCCACAACAGTTCATTCAATCACACCAGTGTGTTCTCCTAGCTCAGTACTTCTCAAAATAAGATTCCTAGAGCCGCAGCAGTGCTGCCTGAGAACTTGAAGAAAATATAACTTCTTCAGCCCACCCCTTGACCTAGTGACCTAAGGAATCAGAAAACTTAGAGAGCAGGCCCAGTAGATGATTCCAATGCACGTTGAAGTTTGAGAACCACTGGTCTAGCTAACCAGGAAAGGGAATACTTAGGAGTCCCAGGTTTACCACTTTACAACTTAGACATACCTGATTTGCCAGGCTCTTTTGGTGAACTTGGTGGAGAAAAGATAATTGGGAGTCAATATTGCTGTCCAACTTAATAAGCTGGCTCCAGTTGAGGCAGGGAAAGTAGTAGGCAGCTCTTGAGTTATGAGTGGCAAGATTATATGCACAATTATATGTACTTTTCTTTAAAAAATTATAAATACATAATAGTTGTATATGTATTTTTTTGGTCGGCCTTTGGATGTTCTACTACATGTCCCCAACTCTCAAGTAGAGATCAGCTGATACACATAGGTCTGTGCTGTAAACGCAAGTCTTCCATAAGTAAAAACCTAGATCCTCTTCTGGCCAAATGTTTCTCTCTTGAATCTTTAGTGAAATTTGCATGTGGATTAGTTTTCTCTCTCTTAGATCTCATTTTCATAATTTTAATATCCTCATCATTGCCTTGCAATATAGTCATGCATCACTCAACAGCAGGGATGCTGTCTGAGAATTGCACCATTAGGTGACACACATCCTTGTGCAGACATCATAGAGTGTACTCACACAAACCTAGACGGTATTTTTTTATTTATATATTTTTATAAGAAAAACCAAGTAGCCCAGCACCATTACTGAATGTCAATCATTTCCTCTACTATGCAATGCCAATATCAAGTGTCATGTGTCAGGTGTCTATATATGCTCCATTATAATCATATGGCACCAACATTGTGTATGTCAAAACATCATTACAGTGCATGACTGTACTGTCTTTATTATATATTGGATGACTGACTGAAAGAGCTATTTTCTTACTTTAATTGGAAATTAACATAAAGCGCTACATGTTTTAACATGTGATGCAAGAAGACAATCTTTTCTCTTAACGCCCATTTTTCCCAGAGAATATCCTGTCCTGAACTTCATCAGTGATAATGCCAAACATTCTTTTTTCTGCAAGTTCTTAAATCTTTATAGCATTTTCCAAATGTTTTCAGAGGTTGGTCTTTACATGAAAGAGCCATGGTTGACTGAGAGTTGTTCTTGGACAGCATGCTTTATGTCTCTACCTTAGGATCAGGCTTCAGAAACCACCCACCCATCAACCACCTTTTGTATTTTACACCAGCATATATGACCCTGTGAGATTTTCTGTGTGTGTGTGTGTGTGTGTGTACAGAATTATTGTCCCAGAACATGTTTACATGTTTGGGAAGTATTGTAGTGTTGTGCAATTTAGTAGGAATATGGGAAGCAAGAAAAAAATTTCTTGTACGTATCACATTACCCCTTTTTGCCATCCATGAAATAATCAAACAGTTTCCTTAAGGGACTGGCTCTGTTCTGAAAACTAAAAGCTCATTAGTCTCATTCCTACTTCCTTTCCAGACCTCCAGAGCTCTGAATAAACCATACCAGCAAACAGCCTACCCTGACCAACTTCTGAGATTTATCTTTTCTTCCTTTTGTTTTTACCTAGTTGTTTTATAAATTGCCACAAGTTACAGAATGCTAAAAGAAACTTCTCTGTTGTGAACTTTACCTCCAGTACCTTTGTTATATCTGTTTTCTATGTGATTCATTTCAAGAAGAAGAAATTTGGGACATATTTTAGCATTCAGTGTTTAAAAACACAAACAAGATCATTTGGATTATTTTATGGTAAGTGCTTTTTGCACAGTATCACCAAAGTGTTGTCAAAAGTCTATTTAATCTCCAACAGTCACCCTAAAAATACAGACACACTACACACACACACATATGAAACACTTTCGAGATTCATTAAAGAAAACACAATTGCATTTTGGTTGGCTTAAATCCAAAATTTTCAAGTTTTGTAAAGACTCTGCAACTGCTTGCTATGCAATAAGACTCTAATCTTAAAAAGTAACTTCTATTTTATATTTCATAAGTAAAAGTACATGATTTATATTTAATTTGGGAGCTAAGAGCTTATGCAGGTTAGCACAAAGAAGAAAAAGTATAATAAAACTATATTATGTTGATAAAGTTAGATCTTATTTTAAAGTCTTTTTTTTTTTTTTTGAGACGCAGTCTCGCTGTGTCGCCCAGGCTGGAGTGCAGTGGCTCAATCTTGGCTCACTGCAAGCTCCGCCTCCTGGGTTCACACCATTCTCCTGCCTCAGCCTCCCAAGTAGCTGGGACTACAGGCGCCCACCACCACACCAGGCTAATTTTAAAGTCATTTTTAAAGAATTGCACTAGAGTCATGTCTACTACACAGGCCTCAATAATATGAACTACTAAAACCTTGAGTTTGCTTTTAGTGCTATTTCTGGAAATTCTTCTGTTAGCACATTTGAAAAAAATCTACAGCAACAACAACAAAAAAATTTAAAACACCTTCAGATCTCCTTCTGATGCAAGACTCAAAAAAAAATAAGTCTCATTTGTCAGACACTGTATTATCTATTCTTAAGTAACAGGTCTGTCCCCAACAGGCTCAGTGGCACCTCCTGGCAGGCTGTAATTCAGCCAGGGTATTAAGGACATTGGGACACATTAGCTGTCTCACATAATTCATAAACCAGTTTGCTGAATTGATTTACACTAACTCTTAGCTGGAGCATCTTTCCAAATCATCACTCTTTAAAATACTTTTATTTTAGAATCAGAAATATATTTATTTAATATTTAATATTAATGTTTAAATAAAAAATATTATTTACAAAAGAAATAATACCACCAATTAACAAAATGCCTACTTTATGTCTCATAGGATTGCTGTGAGGATTAAATAAAATACGTAAATATTCCAAACAATAAGGTATTCATTTTGCTGCTTTCCCTTATCTCTATGTATATATAAAAAAAGGGCACGAATACCATATGCCTGACTATATATGCTCATGTTAATATTTATTGTAAAATCTAAGTTCCTTAAGCTTAGAAATCAATTTTTATTATTCTGTATATAGTTCCTATTTTCACTTAAAATATATAAGAGAGCTCAACAAATATAAATTAATAAAGGATGACCATCAACCCAAGCAAAATACTTAACTGCAAAGAATGATGGAAGAGAATAATAACAAAGAATAGAGGCCCACTTTCTGCCTATTTCCATTTTGTAAATTAATGCAACTTGATCATAGCAGGATAAATTTTAAATTTTTACATTAGGGATAAATTAATGTCTTTGAACACAAAACCATCTTTTTTTTTTTTTTTTTTTTTTCTGACTCGGCCTCCCAAAGTGCTGAGATTACAGGCATGAGCCACTGTGCCTGGCCGGGAGCAATGATTTCTTTCTTTTTTTTTTTTTTAATTATACTTTAAGTTCTAGGGTACATGTGCATAACGTGCAGGTTTGTTACATATATATACTTGTGCCATGTTGGTGTGCTGCACCCATCAACTCATCAGCACCCATCAATTCATCATTTATATCATGTATAACTCCCCAATGCAATCCCTCCCCCCTCCCCCCTCCCCATGATAGGCCCCAGTGTGTGATGTTCCCCTTCCCGAGTCCAAGTGATCTCATTGTTCAGTTCCCACCTATGAGTGAGAACATGCGGTGTTTGGTTTTCTGTTCTTGTGATAGTTTGCTAAGAATGATGGTTTCCAGCTGCATCCATGTCCCTACAAAGGACGCAAACTCATCCTTTTTTATGGCTGCATAGTATTCCATGGTGTATATGTGCCACATTTTCTTAATCCAGTCTGTCACAGATGGACATTTGGGTTGATTCCAAGTCTTTGCTATTGTGAATAGTGCTGCAATAAACATGCGTGTGCATGTGTCTTTATAGCAGCATGATTTATAATCCTTTGGGTATATACCCAGTAGTGGGATGGCTGGGTCATATGGTACATCTAGTTCTAGATCCTTGAGGAATCGCCATACTGTTTTCCATAATGGTTGAACTAGTTTACAATCCCACCAACAGTGTAAAAGTTGAACACAAAACCATCTTCTAAAGGAGCTTTAAGAAAACCTAATTCCGTAGGGAATAAGATACACTTTCAGTTGAGTCATAGTTTTGCAGATGTATGTAAAAGATAGTCATAAGTTCCTCATTTAAATAAGTAGGGAAATGCATTTGTTATTTTTTTTGCTGCATAGCAAATTTCCCCATAATTCAGCAACTTGAAACCATCATGAACATTTATAATCTCACACCGTTGCCATGGGGCAGAAATTCAGGAACAGAGCTTAGTTGAGTGGATCTAGCTGAGCCTATGTCATAGGGTTTTCCACAGATTTCAGTAGGCCTGGAGGGTCTGTCTTCAGTATGGCTCACTCACCTGGTTGTTGAAAGCCTCACTTCCTTGCCATGTGACCCACATGGAGCTGCTTGAGTATCCTCATGACATGGCCGCCCGCTCTCGCCAGTGCAAACCTTCCAAAAGACAGAGCAAGAGGGAAACTGCAGTGCCTTATGGAACAGTGTTAGAAGCCGCATACCATCACTTCTGCCATAGTCTATCAAAGAAGGGAACTAGGCTTCACCTTTTAAAAGGGGGAGTGTTAAAGAATTTGTGGACACATTCAAAACTCATCATAGCAAGCTCTATGAGAATTGCCATCCCCACGCAGTAAAGAAATATTACTTCTTAGAACTCGTTCCAGTTTGGCTCAGCTTTTTACTGACACACTTTTCCAAAAGAAACATAGCATGTTTTAGCACAGATTAAGAATTATTCAAAATTTGGAACTTCAAAGATACGCTAAAATTTTATAACTAAGAAAACTGTGATCTAAAGTGTTTGACCTTCTTAAGGTCACAGGACTAGATCTGAGGTCTCTAGATACCCAGTATAAATCCTCAACTGAGTTCAACTAAGTTGAATTATATGTTATAATGTCAGATGTATGTGAAATCCAAGGTTATAAGTAAAATTCAATGTAAAAATTTGTGTCCAACAAAGTGAAAAAAGGGTTTATGGGGTACAAGCAAATATAAATACTATCGTACTTGCCCCCAACTTACTTGTACTTTAAATAGAGTTAGCAGCTTTCAAACATGTAACTAAAACAATTAAGATTATATTATTGCGGCCGGGCGCGCGGTGGCTCAAGTCTGTAATCCCAGCACTTTGGGAGGCCAAGACGGGAGGATCACGAGGTCAAGAGATCGAGACCATCTTGGCTAACACGGTGAAACCCCGTCTCTACTAAAAAAAAATACAAAAAACTAGCCAGGCGAGGTGGCGGGTTCCTGTAGTCCCAGCTACTCGGGAGGCTGAGGCAGGAGAATGGCATAAACCCGGGAGGCGGAGCTTGCAGTGAGCTAAGATCCGGC
>NW_016806721.1:1211229-1233724 GCF_001698545.2 Rhinopithecus bieti
AAAAAAAAAAAAAAAAGATTATATTATTCAAAGCTAAAATGATCAAAGGTATTCAACAGCAGTGGGTACTAATCAAACTAGCCAGATAGATAATATTATAAATGTTTTGATTAAGAAATTAACACATTTAATTAAAGCAATTTTGAGGTATTTTCCATTCTGAATTTTTGTTATGAAGGAAAATTTATTACAGTTCTTGAAAGAAAAGTACATGTAAAACCCCAATGTAAATAATGCATTTGAATAGAAATATTTTTCAGGTCTACTTCAATAAATCTTCAATTTTCTAGAACTCAGGGTTCTCCAAATAGAGGATCTATGAAAATGCAGCGTTTGTTAATGGAATTTTGACCCAGATACTAAAGAAAAGATTTGCAGGAATTAAAAATAGAAAACATAGAATGTAGCACATTTACTGAATTCCAATAACAGACACATAAACAAATAGGTCGGCTATCTCATCTGGCCTATGTGGATTTGGTGTGAATTATTATCAAGCCGGCCTGCAAATAATAGCCAATTTTAAAAGTATATTTGGATCTCATTTCACAAAATGATAGAAAATTGAGAAAACTTGTTTTCCTTATAACTGAACAAATTATCCTCCTAATTCAAGGCTTGTATGATGGTGAATTCCTGAAGAAAAGAATGCTGCTAACTGGAAAGAGGACAAGGCCTCATTACATTAGGGACATTCGCTTTGCTACTAAAATGCTCTAAACTGTTTAGGTATCTGTTTTGTTTTGTTTTGTTTTGTTTTATTTTATTTTATTTTATTTTATTTTATTTTATTTTATTTAGACTGAGTCTCGCTCTGTCGCTAGGCTGGAGTGCAGTGGCGTGATCTCGGCTCACTGCAACTTCTGCCTCCTGGGTTCAAGTGATTCTCCTGCCTCAACTTCCTAAGTAACTGCGACTACAGGCACCCACCACCATGCCCGGCTAATTTTTGCATTTTTAGTAGAGACGGGGTCTCACCATTTTGGCCAGGATGGTCTCAATCTCCCGACCTTGTGATCTGCCCGCCAGAGCCTCTCAAAGTGCTGGGATTACAGTCATGAGCCATTGCGCCTGGTCAGTATCTCATTTTTGAATCACTTAATACTTTCCAGTTTTTTATAGACTACTTCCCTGTTTAGCACATAGGTTAATAAACGTGAGTATTTTTTTAAAGTTCTTTCCTGGTACTAGATTTTGTATTTTAAGTAATTGGGATCTGCTTAGCCCATTTGTGTCACTATAAAGAATACCTGAGGGTGAGTAATTTATACAGAAAATTGGTTTATTTGGCTTATGGTTCTGCGGGCTGTACAGCTGCATCTGGTAAGGGCCTCAGGCTCTTCCACTCGTGGAAGAAGGGAAGGGGAGCCGGTGTGTGCAGAGATCACGTGGCTAGAGAGGAAGCAAAAGACAGCTGGGGAGAAATATTCCAGGCTCTTTTCAAAAAATTGATTAATTTATTTGTAGAGATGGTGTCTCTCTGTTACTCAGGCTGGTCTAGAACTCTTGGCCTCAAGCAATCCTCCTGCTTTGGACTCCTGAAGTGCTGGAATTACAGGCATGAGTCACCATGACCAGCCTAAGTTCTTTTTAACACCCAGTTCTCACGGGAACTAATAGAACCAGACCTCACCCCACCTACCCTCAAGGAGAGCCTTCATCTATTCATGAGAGATCACCCCATGATCAAAACACCTCCCGTTAGATCCCATCTCCAACATTGTGGATCAAATTTCCACATGAGATTTGGAGGGGACAACATCCAAACCACAGTAGGAGTATAGCAGTTGTGTGGCTTTGGAGCCCTGCTCTATTATAATCCTTGAAAAAGAAAAAAAGACATCGTTTTCATGTTTTTATTTTTAAATGTGCTACAAATACTTTCTTTTGTTCATTCCAAAAGATAGATAATTAGATGAAGTTGCACCCAGTACAAAGGTTAGAGTTATGCAAAGAGGATCTGAACTTCTCTTAATGAGTTAATAGGCATGTTTTTAATCCATTTCATAGACAGCAGAAATCATAAAACCAAATATCCCAAATGGATATTAGCAAGAAATGTAAGATAACAAAGCAGCATTTTATTCTAATGTTCATATTTGAAACTAGAATTCATTTGACATAGTGCCAATAACTTTTAATAACTTAAAATCCAAACCAGCCTTTTGTCAGCCCTAATAATAAAGTTATAGAGTTAAATAATGGGCAAGGTGCGGTGGCTCACGCCTGTAATCCCAGCACTTTGGGAGGCCAAGGTGGGTAGATCATGAGGTCAGGAGTTCGAGACCAGCCTGGCCAGCATGGTGAAACCCCATTTCTATTAAAAATGCAAAAAATTAGCTGGGCGTGGTGGCATGCACCTGTAATCCCAGCTACTTGGGAGGCTGAGGCAGGAGAATCGCTTGGACCTGGGAGGCAGCAGTTGCAGTGAACCGAGATCACACCACTGTACTGCAGCCTCGGGGACAGAGTGAGACTTCACCTCAAAAGAAAAAAAAAAAAAAGAATTAAACAATGGTTGGAGAAGGATACTGAAATAATTGGTGTATTAATCTGCTCTTGCATTGCTATAAAGAACTACCCGATACTGGGTAATTTATAAAGAAAATAGGTTTAATTGGCTCACGGTTCCACACACTGTACAGGAAGCATGGCTGGGGAGGTCTCAAGAAACTTACAATCATGTCGGAAGGCAAAGGGGAAACAGGCACATCCTACACGGCTGGAGCTAGAGGAAGAGGGCGAGGGGAAAGGTGCTACACACTTTTAAACAACCAGATTTTGTAAAAACTCACTCACTATGGGGAGAACAGCAAGGGGAAATCCACCCCATGATCCAATCACCCCCAGCAGGCCCCTCCTCCAATACTGGGGATTACAATTCGAGATGAAATTTGGGTGGGGACACACATCCAAACTGTATCACTTGGGTGGGAAGAAACAGATGATAATGGAAAAGTTGTGGAGAGAATGATGTTTGCAAGTGTTCTTTGCCAGTGAAGGGCGGGGTGGGGAAGGGAGGCGAAAATGGAATCTTAATTATAATGCAAAACTTCTCTTTAAGACCAGGTGTCTTTTACATGCTTACAATATGCTACTTTCACTGTTTTGAGTGTTTTTTATTTTGTTGATGTGCTTCTAATCAGAAACAGTTTTATAAACTACACAGCTACTAAACCAATTACATTTGAGCCTGATGAAAGGTATCCCCATTATAGGTATAAATAGACCCGTTAGCATCACTGCTGATTGATGAAGAATTCCAGGTCTGCAAAATCCAGCTCTATTTTAAGTGCTCCTTGTCAGCACCCAGCTTTGGAGTTAACCTCACTCAGTTGTGTTTCTTTGCAGGAGAGAGATTACATGAGGCTAAACCACAGAGCATTGAATCTGTCTCGTGAAAGTATATAAACACTTTCTAGTGTGGTCATAAAAACTATGATTTCTCCATTCACTCTGTTAAGTGCACTCTTAGCTAGCAAAGGTATTCAGAAAGAAGAGAGGGAAGGTTTAGCTGGCTGAGGACTGACATGTAGAAAGGGAAAATGTGTCCATGGCTTACCTTTGTGTTAATGTTTCCTGCTCCCTTAAAATTAATCAATAGACATTTCAAGGATGATCCGTGTTCAATTACTTCTTTAAGCCCATGTTCCAACTAGGTGTTTTGTTTGTTTGTTACTAGTAATTAAAACCATACCAATATCTTTAGTTTCTAACTTCCTTTTTTCCTACTGTTATCTATGGTAAAGAATATGTGCAGAAAAGCAAAAATGTGACTCCTAAAGAGGCTGTGTAGAAAAGAAGGGAAGAACATGAACTTAAAACTAAGTTAAAACCCTCGGTTCAAATCTGGACATGGACACTTACTAATGGTGAGATCTGGATCAATTATGTGACCTTGTCTGTATTTGACTTGATTTCCTCATATATAGAATGATATAGTAACAATAACTACCCTTTGGTAGTTATTAAGATTATATTCGTTGGCCAAGCACAATGGCTCATGCCAGTAATCCCAGAACTTTGGGAGGCCAAGGCAAGTGGATCACTTGAGGCCAGCAGTTTCAGACCAGCCTGGAAAACATAGCAAGACCCCTTCTCTGAAAAAATAAATGAATATATATTTTTTTAATTAGCTGAGTGTAGTGGTGCATGCGTGTAGTCCTAACTACTCAGGAGGCTGAGGCAAGAGGATCATTTGAGTTCAGGAGGTTGAGGCTACAGTGAGCTATGATCACACCACTGCACTCCAATCTGGGTGACACAAAAAGACCCTGTCTCTAAAAATAAATAAATGTAATTTAATTTAAAAAGATTATTAATAAGTTAATAAGTGCCAAGTA
Organism: Rhinopithecus bieti; assembly: GCF_001698545.2. Taxonomy (NCBI): domain Eukaryota; kingdom Metazoa; phylum Chordata; class Mammalia; order Primates; family Cercopithecidae; genus Rhinopithecus; species Rhinopithecus bieti. The sequence continues at coordinate 1,215,573 of NW_016806721.1, forward strand.
CTTAGAAAACTGCCTGGCAGAGTTACGGTGCAGAGTTCCAATGCAGAGTTAAGTGCAGAGTTACGGTGACCGCTAAGTAAGTATTGCCTATTCCCCCATGTCACAGAATCAACTTACCATCACTTTTCCTAGTTATTCACAAAATGCTGGCCACTTTGAGGACTATAACTGGACTCTTGACTACAACTTATTTCTCTGACTTTGCTTTCTCAATCCTCTTTCCACTCTCTTCAACTTCTGCCTGCCCTTGTAAATGCAATCCTCTTAAATGTCCTAATTTGAACTTCTCCTTTTCCTTCTATACTTTCTCCCTATGTATCACCTCCCAGAGCCTTTACTTCAGGCCCTCCCTACCCCTCATTCCCCTCACCACACAGCAGACACAGCCCAATACAGATGCAATCTTTATGCCTCAGTGATATTGGTCAAAAAATTACCGACCACAGCCATTTCATCTTTATCTTTTCTCCTGGAATTCGGATTTATTTCCTTCTCTCTTCATCTCCTATCTTTTACTCAGCTTTTGATAAATAATTATTGAAAATATGTTTTGTAAAATGTTTAGTTAGCAATCTTATCTAACTTCTAAAGTTATATGTAAATTTCAGTTAACCTGGCTATGTCTATAAAGTCTATGCTTTTATCTTGAATGTTCAAATTATTTAATGGGTTTTCTAGAGAAAATTAGTATTGAAGCAATTCAGTCTGGACATTAGTGTTTTCATACTTGCTAGTTAATTATCCTCCCATCTATGTTTATAAATAAAAATGTGGCTTATTGCTAATGTTATTGCTTAACCTTCATTATACTTGATGATTTGAATCTTTTCAGCATTAGTCTAAATTGTAAATATGTCAGTGCTACAAACTACATCTCACAGAAAGCTCAGAATTCATTGACCCATTTTGAAATATAGTTTTCTGGAACTAAGGTAGACTTTAATGGTACATAAATGATCTGTAAGACTTTTTTCACTTATTACAGTCTATGCCTCACATAACTCTCCACACAGGAAGAGAGTGGGGAGAGAGGAAATTTCAATGCTCATTCATAGAAGGAAAAAAAGGAATAGATTGAATTAAGAATCCAATAGAAAATACAAGAAACACTTAACATAAGATTATTTGAGAAGGGATTAGTTACACAGGGACTATTTGCAAAGTTGTATGGTAGTAGAAACACAAAGGATACTACAGTAACTGGGGGTTAGTAGTGGCTGAGCTGATCACCCCAAGGCCCAGAAGACCAGAGAAGGAAGCAAGTAACAAAACCCAGAGCGGAAAAAGTCTGCAAAGTCAGCTGCCCTAAGAAAACCAATGATCTCAGGTGAAAAGTCACAACCATTTCCAGGCAATCATACCAGGTACGATCCAAGGGAGTAGATAATCCAACCTCACTTCTGTCTCCTTCTACGGCTTGCCATGGGCCCAATCTACCTGGAAGCCAAGAGGAATAAGGACACTGTTGATGGAATCCATATAAAGCATTCTCATATAAATTGTCATCCAGACTGGGACACTTTTGGGGGTTAAGAAAGTTGTCAAAATTAATTACCATTATTGCAACAAAAAAAAAAAAAAAGAAAGAAAGAAACATGCTACTCAACAATTATCTAACTACATAATTGGACCTTTATACAATACAATAAATAACAAAACCATGATACCAAGAACTCACCGATGACTCTGTGTATACTAGGACAAAACTGACTGGTAGACCAAGTGGCTGGTAGAGAGGCATCATTGGACACTTCCATCACCAGCAGAAATCAGAAAGGGTTAGCTGTCCCTAACCAGTGTGTCTGAGTGCACTTTGTTAAGCCAGTAGGCAACCTGCATGCTGTTCTTGAAAGGGAGGTGTTGGTTAGATTACATCTGAAAGGGGTCAGGGAAGGAGAGGCTATTTATCACTTAATAGTCTTTCAGATTTAACCCCATATTAAAGTGAGAACTTTGTTCTCTGCACATGCATCTCACACAATACTAGACAAGACTATAGAAGCTGGAAATACAAACCTACCCTGAATAATTTTAATGTAACTACTAATAACTTTATGTCATCAAAAATGAACATTTCGAGACAAATGTTAAACTGATCAAGAGATCTGTTAAACCAAGATTATCCCAGGCAAACCTGAGCGTATGACTCCCTGTCTCCATCCAGGTCACCCTTCCTGCACAGAGGATGGGATAGAAAGGAAATCTGGGTGAGGGGGCTGGGCAGCAAATGGAAATTAACAAACAAAATACGGGGACCTAGGTCATCAGTGGGGTAGAAGAAATTGAGTTGGGCTCCTGTGATTTAAGGAGCGAGGTCACAGAATAGTTACCATGTTATCAAGTGCAGGCAATTGAAAGGCTCCAACATCAAGTTCACCTCCAACTTAACCTGTCTTTCTGACACTATAGAGCAGACTCCTCTTACATTTTATAGATAGATTCAGACCTGTACCTCAGAGGTGCCAACAAGGACATCTCTTCTGCCCAAGCATTCGCCCTCAAAGAGCAGAATGTTTACAGAGATCTCAATGTTAACACAATTTACCACTTTGAAAGCACCAAATGTTTGGCTATTATTTATCATCCTGATTCCAGAAACCTCTCATGAAATTTTTGATCAATTTCTTTTTATTATTAACATGTATGTATGTATGTATGTATGTACGTACGTAGAGACAGGGTCTCACCATCTTGTTCATGTTGGTCTCGAATGCCTGGGCTCAAGGGATCCTTCTGCCTCAGCCTCCCAAAGCGCTGGGATTCCAGGCATGAGCTACTGCACCAGGCCATTCATCAGGTTCTGTTAGTCTTCTGTGTCGTAAACTTCTTCCCTAGTTCCCAATCACTTACAGTAGATTCTGCACACTCTCAGGCCTGAAGTGATGACCTTCATTAGAGCTGCAGAACTTTAGAATACCTTTACTTTCAGCCAAAATAAAACCTACATTTTACTGATCCTGGTATCATGATGTACATTCTAGGTTAGACCATGCATAAGATATATCAAATTTGTGGGTGGTTACCACTACAATGAATATCTCCCTGTAATAAAAATGTTTCTGGGCTCCAGCCAAGAGCCCACTTTATGAAGTCATATTTGATAAGAATAAATTCCAATTCAGTGAACAAGATTACGGTGCGTCATAAAGAGATTTATGTATATCATTTAAGTAGTTTTAATCTGTATTCTTTTTGTGGTTCTGATTTAATGGTTTATGTTTTGAGTTTCTACCAGAAGCCTGGATCTACCAAAAGTTTTTAAGTTGGGTGTTATGAAATGGTGGGAATATCAGCAAATGTTTGGTAATACAGATGAACATGCAAGCATTGAATTATTAAAATGAAATTAAGCTAATATTTGAATATAATTGGTAATAATTAACCAGATCAAGATGGCTATGAGTAAATGCTTTATCTCTTAGCTTTATAAGACACTAAGTGAAAATACACAAAACAAATAGATTGACAACACATGTTATTTTGTTTATAAGCTAGATATTATATGCTATTCTGTTAAACTGTAAACCAATATGTAACCTCTGTTTTCATCCAAGTCTATTGACCAATATTATGTGTATATTTATAATATAATATATGTATACTATATGTATAATATATATGTTATAAATATATGTATAATTATATGAATACATTTCAATAATTTATGAATAGTATATGGAATTCATTTTCATTTGGGGAAATTTCAGTAAGTGATAAATCCTGTGAAGAGTTCTGATTAAATGCGAGTGGTGGTCCCAGGGATCTCCTACAATTCAGAAGTCACCCAAAGTTCACATGAGTGCAGAATATAAATGTTTCACATTTTCTGGTACAAGGATCATTTTCACTTATGCCCTCAGGTCCTGCTGCTCCAGGACTTACAGAACTGGGAGCCTGCTCCTCTGTATGGAGACCCAAGTAGAATATCATCACTGGCTAACCTGAAAGGACAAAGAATAGTAATAGCTAGTAATAGCTAGCTTGGGGTGACAAACCTCAAATTAAAGGTGAGGGAGAAGGATTATATCCTCCACAGTGAGCTTTATAAAACTTAAAGAAAATAGTTGAAAAAAAAGAAAATGTTTTTCAAAATCTCACAGAAAATAATTTAAAATTGTTCAAAATAAATAAAGGAGAAATAAACATGCGGAAACAAGTTAAGCGGACTGGAGGAAGAGGAGGACTCAGAGACAGACAACCTATACTTGCTTTGCATTATTTCCAAATAAATATATACAGTAGTTGCTTTTTAATCTCATATTAACAAATACAACAGTAGGAATATAGTTCACAATCATGGAGCTGTGTGACAATCCCTTCCCATGCAACAATTTCATTTAACCCTCACAAATAGCCCCAGGATGTAGATACCATATCTACCCCTATCTCACTGAGTTCAGAGAGTTCTAGAAAACTGTCAAAACTCATCACACAAATAAGTGGCAGTAAGAAACCTCATACGTGTTCATATTCACCTCTAATATTTTGTTTCAGTCCTCAGTGTGGATTCACAATTAGATTACTTCTTTTCACAGCATGTCTTCAATTTCTTTTCTGCAATTACTGCACTTAGCAAAAGACTGTGTAGGTAGTGAGTACTTTGCATGAGTCTTTATGATTAACTAGACTTACGCATACAAGGATGAGGATCTCAGAGCACATTACTCCAGAATGAGCATTCTAGGCAGAAGAAAGAGAATCACTAAAGCATTTTAAGGAAAATAGTGCTGTGAGTAAAAATCTTCAGCAGGGACGTTGCCTTAGTAATGCCCAGGAAATCCTGTGAGAAGGAGCATTTCACACAGCAAAAAGCTATGATTCAGGCTTCACGGACAAAATGAACCATTATGAGGAGTGTAACATCGAAGGCAAGATAAATTGCTAGTTGACATCGTCCAACAAAAAGAAAGATAAACAGCCATTTTGAGTCAATTGCTCTCTGAATAAGTTAATTATCTTGAGTGTCATCTTCACTGGAAATAAGCCTACATGTCTACATTACTCCTTAATTGTGAACTTTCATAGATCAGACTTAAAAAACAAAACTACCATGAATAGTCAGTATTTCTTAGTGGCTACCACAGGCAAATCAACATACAGAACAATAAAATAATTATTTTGAAGAGTTTGTAAATTTAAGGAGATATATGTAATATAGACAGAATGAATACATTAATATGCAATACTTAAATATATTCATTAATTTTAATAGGCATTTTTTCTATTAGCAATGTTCAATTGGAATAAACTTTAATAGTAACATAGAGAAAGATATGATTCCTTAAATTCTGAAAAGAATTTAGAGGATGAAAATATATCTGAAGTATATGTCATGAATAAATCATCAATTGTAAATTTCTTAGAGATACAGAATATTATCATTAAAAAATTCAATAAAGACAGAGAAGAGTTAAGTTAATGTGGCCCAGTCATGGGGCCCTTTCTGTTTATCTAGCTTGCTAAATAAATTATTTTTTTAAAAAACTTAGAATAATGATTAGTATTTATTTTAGACCACATTTCCAAATAAAAGTGGCCTCAACCAGAGCTTTGTCAGCCTGAAATTCAACATTTAGCTATCAGAAGACCACATGGAGTAACATATTCTGCAGGATTTGTTGAAGAGAGAGTCACCAGCTTTAAATACAGTAAATGCCAGTGTTTTGAAAAGGAAAAGAAAAAATTTTCAAGGTCACAATCCCAACTTTCATTCTTATTTAGTGGAGGGTCATCTCATCTCTGCTCAAGATAACCAACAGACATACCTGTGAGCGGCACCAAAATATCCCGTAAGAACCAACTTTGCCTTTGTTCAAATGTTTAAACAACTATTTTAAGCTGAGACCCTAAATTTCTACACCATATAATAAAAATCAAGCTATAATCTCAGTCGACAAAACTGAAAGACAGTTGTTAAAGTCAGTGATTTCAGTGGGGGACTAAATCTCAATATGGCTGACAACTTCTATTAAATAAGATGTGTCCCTTTTTTTTTTTTTTTTTTGGAAATAAGAAGGATGCACAGCGTGAATGACATTTCTCAGATAATTGTGCATGCATTTATTAATATTTCACTTTGGTTATAGATATTTATTCCTTGAAGGCAATCCTTATACCAGCACATCATCTCTTCTTTCTGAAACTGAATTTCCATTGTCTTCTATGATCTCATTAAGAAACTAAGTTAACTTGGAATCGTGAACACTAGGAAGGATGAAACCATGATGACCTCTGGCTTCATCGGTCTTATGAATAATGGTATAGTAGACAGGGTTATAAAAACACATGCTGGTCTAGTTTCCATCTGGACACAAAAAGCCCTGTAGTACTGGGCAAGTCACCTAACCTATCTGGGTCTCAACGTCCTCATAGGCAAAATGATAGAGAAAGAGCTAAATCAGTGTTTTGCGAAATATAGTACATACAGTACTAATGGTATATCAGCTGATACTGGGGTAAACATTCTGAAATTTTATGATTATGTGTCCTAGTATGTATTATGAGTAATATAACCCACAAATCAAACCCATAAATGTATGCATTTCTATTATTTAGAACAAGTAAAAAATAGAAAATGTATCTAAATTTGATTTTATTAAATTATTAAATAATTTATAGATGATACATGTATATAGTAAAAATTCTGAAGGTAGTATTTGAAGAACTGAAGATTGGGAAACACGAATGATCTCTAAATCCCCCTCCATCAAGAAGAGACTATACTTTTAATGAAAGAATGATGACTGTCAAAGCTAGAGAATTACTTTGTAAACCAAAATAGATGATATCAGATTGCCAGTCAGACACAGCTTTTCAATAAACCTCTTTGTTCAAATGAAAGCAGACTGAAATCATTGACTGGCTAACAATATTGCAGACTGGAGTGATTTCAAAAGAGTCTTTAAATGAAGAAGAGACGAAAACAAACCCATTTTCCCATGTACCTTCCTTTCTTTCATGCTGTCTTTCATGTCTTCCCAAAAAATGTGAATCCCAAAACACTTCCTGTTGCCCATGTGCCCACAATGGGCTCTTGTGCCCTCATCTGAGACAGGGGCTGTTCCATCACTGAAGGATATTTTCTTGCAATTTCTAAGGACAGAATTACTTATTTTGGAATTTCTCTGCAATTATTTTTTTGTGGAACATATTTTTGTGGGAACAAAAGTGAATGTTTTAAAAGAAAAGGAGTAAATTACTCTGTCACTGATTTTCTATGAATTAAGCCACTTTTAAAAGGCAAATGAGGAAAATTTCTATAGAGATAAACAGAGCACTCCAAACACTTCTGTGTGAACATCTTGAATATTTGATATCATCTAAAAGAAAGCTCTGACTATAAAAAAAGAAAGAAAGCACAAAATAGCTAGTGCTCTGTTTGTGTACTGCAGGACAAAAAATAAATTTGCTTCACGGAACATAGGAGAATTTACATACTATCACAGCTGCCACTTGTTTGAAGAGGTTGGCCTATAAGGTCCTTCTTAATGATAGTATTCTATCTTCCTGATTCTAAGGAACTAGGAGGAAAATATTATATTTCATACAAGTGAGGAAAATGGCATAAAAAAACATATTAAAGAAAATGAATAGAAATATTTCATTTCATTTCTAAAATAGAAAAACATATTCCTAAAATCAGAGAAAATAGGGAAAAAAAGCATATTCCTAAAAACAGCAGGAAGAAATTGGTTCAATTAGAATGTTTCCACTGATGAGATATTCAGATTGTCAATTGTCATGGATTCAGATATGATGCCTATTACTTACGATGCTGTTTATGTTAGCAGCTTCCGTGTGGTTGGTGTGAGTTCCTAAAAGGTATCCATCTGAGGTTCTCCTGGAAGTGCAGAAACCCATCTCAGCAGCAGACCCAAAGAATCAATATATGTTTAGAACATTTCCATGTGGCATGTCAAAATCAGCATTTCCCCAACCATCTTTCACATCCAAAAACACAAACAGACATGCACACAGTCTAAGCTCCCACAGACAGCTTTAAAAGATCTCATTAGAAGAAACCAAATTGTTTCCTTCTCTTTTACTAAAAAAGCTTTTTTAAATGGCTATTTACAAATTCGATTGTATTAATAGAACACTTAACTGGCTAGCTTCAATGGAAATCTTTACATGTGGAGAACTATTAAACGGTCTCAGTATAGGGGGCCAGGGTGGTTGGGAGCCATAGAAAAGGTGCTATCTTATTATTTAAATATCTTAGACAAGAAAAGCAAAAGACTATGGATGATTCTTCTCCCCTTTCATTTGGAAGTTATTTGTAGACTTTCCTTTGTTCCATTGAGAAATAAGAGAAAAAACAATATGAAGTTACAGCGAACCCATATGGCCAGCAGGAAAGTCCTGTTTAATTGCTTTATTGCAAGAAACGTTAAATCACTTCCTGAGGATGCAGTTCAAATGAAACATATGGCAACTATTAGCAAAAGCCCCTAATGAATTCAAAAATATGCCTTTTATGGGAGCTTTCTCATAAGCATCAATCATACATGTTATTTAAATCGTATATACAAATAGGCATTTGGTGTTTTAGTTCCACAAATGTTGATGAACACCTACTCTGTACCATATTATATAGTCAGCTTGTGTGAAATTTTATTTCTGAGCCCAGAACTAGATATGACACGATGGGACCTCAGGACATGGACCCAAATGTATCCAGGTCTCTTCTCAGAAACCAAGGACGAGAAGAATCCCCCAATCATTGCCTCCTACCCAAGAGTTTCATGTCCAAGAAAACCATTCCATTTCTACTTGGATAGTACTAATGATCTATATTCTTCACACTCTTTCTAATGCCACACCAGTGATGTCGCTAATCATTCGCATTCAGCATCCATTCTTTGCCTTTTTTGTAACTTCTTTAATTAGATTATGAATTCCACAAAGAAGAAAACTTTCCTAAGAGTTTTTGTATGTAGGATAATGTGAGGCATGTAATTAAGAAGTAACAATCAGCTTTAACTAACTGTAGAGCAAGGGTCAACATTTTTTAATTGTTTCTAATGCCGTTCATCTCTGTAAAATTTCAGAAATTTAACAATTTAATACATTTATTCATAAACAACTTTCTAGAGAGACAATTCTCCCTCAAATTCAATGATAAATCATTGGAGGAATATCCACCTGTTATCACTATCTGGTTTTACTCTTAAAAAGAAGTTATAAAATTCTAGGAATACTACACTTTGACTATCCTTTCTCTACATTATAATATGGTCTTTGAAGTTATGTAATGGAAGTGAGCTTTGGTAGCTTAAAAATCATGCAGAGTGTGGTGAGATTCTAAAGTAATTGACACTGGCTACATGAATTATGGACATTGGCCATAAGGAGGCTAAAATATATTTTTGCTTGATACCCGAACTCACTAATTATCATTTTTATTACATATTTACTTACACATGCTTGGTTATATATTTTGAAATCAAATAAAATATAGAAAAAAGACTTGTTTTTGTCACTGGTCAACTTGTGATTTGGGGCAAAGCATTCAACTTGACTTAAATGTGTTTGCCATGAGAAGAGAGGACTTCTTTAGACAATGTCTAAATGTCCCATACAAAATATTCCTGTACAGGTATTTTGTGTTCTAAGTAAATGTCTTATCATAAGACCAATCCAAACTTTTTTCCTCCTTCATTTCAAAATAAGTCTGTTTAGTGTGGCTCAGAGGCCAGCATGCCGGTGTTGTGCCTTGCTTCCATTACTGACAGTATGACCTCACAAAATTTACTTTACATTCCAGGACTTTACAGGGTATTCTAAAGATGCAGTGAATTTCTGCAGGTAAAAGCTTAAAACTGGGCCGTACACATACTAAGCACCCAGTAAGCACTAGCTATTTTTATCCTGAGGAACTTTCTCCAGGAACATTCTTGAATTACCTGTTACCAACTTTTCCAGTCTTGTTGATAAAAGAAGGGTTTCTGTTTTATTTTTCTGTTCGTTTGCTTTTCACAAAAGAGAGAATGTATTTTAAAACCCCTGATCGGGGATAAATATAGGGGCTAGACTTAACATTTAATACATAGTTTGGATTTAATTCTAATTTTAAATGTGTTGTAAGAGACACATAGAAAGTAAACAAACATTACCAAAACTGTAGGATCACTTGTAAAAGGAGGAAATTGCTTTCCTCTAGTATTGAATCAGAGAAGTTCTTGAAGAAGAAGAAAAGTCAGATGACTTTTTAATAAATGAAAGAAGGCCCAGGAAATGCTGGCAGCCTATGCCATTCATTGGAAGCCATGATATCTGGGCCTGATCACCCAAGCTGCCATTTAATCCATACATCTGCATCTTTGGGAGCATATGGAGTCACCCAGAGGACAGTGCTGAACAACTAAACGTAGATTGAGATTGAGCCAAATATGTTTTCAGTATAAATTAATATTTCCAAAGCAACCCCCACATCTCTACTTTTTGTTTTTTGACAGTCTCGCATGGAGTGCAATGGTGTGGTCTCGACTCACTGCAACCTCTGCAGTGAGTTCAAGAGATTCTCCTGCCTCAGCCTACTGAGTAGCTGGGATTACAGGCACCTGCCACTATGCCTGGCTAATTTTTGTATTTTTAGTAGAGGCGGGGTTTCACCATGTTAGTCAGGCTGGTTTCAAACTCCTGACCTCAGGTGATCCACCTGCCTTGGCCTCCCAAATTGCTGTGATTACAGGCGTGAGCCACCGCACCCAGCCTCTACTTTTTATCCATAAGGAAATCTTTACCTTAGTCGAATAATTGCATCAATCACCAAATCCCCTAAATCCCAAAGGTGAAGATCTCAGCAGTAATCAATATTTCACAAGGATATAGGCATCTTGATGTTTGCTATTTCTAGAAATGAAGATTGATGCTATTTTCTTGGGCTGATCCACAACAGAGGTGTACTTGGGCCTCTCTCTCTCTCTCTCTCTCTGTCTCTCTCTCTCTTTCTCTCTCTCACACACACACACACACACACACACACACACACACACAAATACCCATTTGAGTGTGCTTTTCTTACATCAACTCTGAGGATGTTGTCCCTGAAGAAATAAAGAAATATCACCTTTGGATCTATCCTGTGGTCAGTGGTTATGGGGTAGAAGGCATCAAATCCCAATGGGTCAGTTAATACATCCTCAACTATATTTTATACATGAGTAACTGAGATGAATGAGAACCAGGAAGTCAACATGCCTCATTTGTTTAGGGGTACCCACAAACAGTAGAACTAGACAGTTAAGCTTTAAGTTCTTGGAAAGATCTCATTCTGAGCCCTATTTTTTTAAATAATGATAGTGGTAAATGCTGGGGATTGAGCTTCTAAATCTTTCACATCAGTCAACTAACCCACTGGACCAAAGCCCATTTTAATAAATAGTAAGAATGCCTTTTCCCTGAAGATCTGGTATGCTCTATAGAGGCTGCCTCCTTTAGTTCTTTCAGCAATCCTGTGAAGTAGATGTGATTAACTAGATGTGATTAATGAAGAAGGGACCTGAGCCTTGAGAGGTAAGATAGCTCACTTTAGTGCACAGAGAAAATAAGTAACAGGGAAGAGATTTGAAATGCTCAGAAACTAACCAATTTGCTTCTGTCTCCTAAAAATAGGACCAGAAAATTTTAACTACAAAAATTCTACCCCAATTCAAAGTGTTTTTAGATTCATTTATTGCCAATGTTGTTGTTTGTTTGTTTGTTTGTTTGAGATGGGGTCTGACTCTGTTGCCCAGGCTGGAGCCTGTAGCACGATCATAGCTCACTGCAGCTTTGATCTCCCTAGGCTCAGGTGATTCTCCTACCTCAGCCTTCCAAGTACCGGGGACTATAGGTGCATGCCACCATACCTAGCCAATTTTTGTATTTTTTGTAGAGATGGGGTTTCACCATGTTGTCCTGGCTGGTCTCAAACTCCTGGGCTCAACAATCCGCCTGCCTCTGCCTCCCAAAGTTCTGGATTACAGGTGTGAGCCACCACGCCCAGCCCTTTGCCAGTGTTAAAGATAATACGGATATACATTCGTTTGAGTCTGTCTTCAGACAAGAGAATAATTAGAAGATGATTTACAGTTATCAAAGACAGATCTAGTGATTTTACTGATAGTTCCAAAATGCTAATTTTTCTATTGGCAGGCTCTATTTAATTTTGCTTCATTAATTATACTTCATTTTATTTCTAATGATGCTTTTGATGTTTCTTCCTAATAATACCACAATTTTGTATCTTTTTTTTTTCAGGCTATTCCAGGTATTTCAGAGAAGGAAAAGGCTGGTAAGTTGACATTTTGGTTGTGTTTTCTCACCAATCTATTTTAGAATAAATTTCACCTTAAAATCGCCATTTTATTAAATATATAAAATGTATACATCTCATGAATATCTGGGAAAATGTTGTTTAAAATCTGTGAAAGAAATTTGTTTTGCTCAATATATAAGAAAATATATGTGGTTTTCTGACATAACGACATTGTGTTGCAATAAGATACATGTTTCTTGGAGTCTTCCTTTTAACTGCAACCACAATTGTTTTCTTAAGTAAAAGAATTAGATGTTGATCAATGTTCTGGGGAAAGATTTTGGAAATTAGCTGTTAATAATTACCAAGATTTATTTTTAATCTTCATTACTTAGTAGCCACAGAAAAAGATGTAATTGATGCTTAAATCTCATGCTATACTATCAAAATTATAGTGACGAAGCAATGTGAATAATTGTATTGAAGAAAAGTTATAGTATTTTGTGTTCTGTGTTCTAATTATAATTATTTAACAATATTATAGGAAATGGACAAGGACTGATGAGAATTGAAAATATGAAAAATTAGACTTGGATTGGTAGATCTATGTGCTTTTAAAAAATCATACTGTCTTATGTGTTCTGTGTAATAAAAACAAAAACAGATTAAAGGTATATTATCTAACTTGAAGTACATCACTTAGTTTGTAGACATTTGTGATTTTTAAGAGCTATATTAAAAGTTTATAGTCTCATGTTAGAGAAAATATTAAAATTTCAAGTGCCTTTACATTAAAGCATTAGAGTTTGTCTGGCAGGGGTGTTTACTGTCTTTGTCAGTGATCTTATTTTTGCTGCTAGATAGTTTTTACACAGAATTTTCCTAGCTTGTGTCCTTCTGTGAGCTAAACTTTTCTCTCATGTTTAGGCTGTATCTCATTTCTTCACTTCGATAATGTTGAAAAGTATCTCTTGAGAATAGAGGGAAAATATTGAACTGGCATCACATGTCAGCTCAAGAGAAAAATCACGCAACATAACAATGTACTAATACCATAAGGATTAATATCAGGTTGGTGCAAAAGTAATTGGGGTTTTGGCCATTGAAAATAATTGCGGTTTTGGCCATTACTTTGAATGGCCAAACTGCAATTATTTTTTCACCAATATATTTACCATATATTGAATAGATTTAAAGTGTTAAATCTCCAGTATCTTAAATAGCTGTCCCCATGATTCGCTGCAATTTAAACAAAGTATATTAATAGAACAAAGTTGTCATCCTATTCCAGAATGTCAGCAAGTTTTCTCACACCCCAAGAAGAAAATAAGGATGTGAGTTGTTGGCTGGTCAGGAGGGGAAAGAAGGAACGGAAACGCCATGGCTGGAGGAGATGGGAAGGCAGAGAGTTCTCTTTCTCCTCTTCCAGTTAAATGGCTTAAGTTTGACAGGGAGAAGCTCTTCATTCTGTCAAGCTTCTCAAATATTTTGAAAATGTTTTATTTTTATTTTTATTAGCATTATTTTTTTTTTTTTGAGATGGAGTCTCACTCTGTTGCCCCAGGCTGGAGCACAGTGGTGTGATCGTGGCTGACTGCAACCTCCACTTCCCAGTTTCAAGTCATTCTCCTGCCTCAACCTCCTGAGTAGTTGGTATTACATGACTGCGCCATCACGCGTGGCTAACTTTCGTGTTTTTAGTAGAGACGGGGTTTCGCCATGTTGGCCAGGCTGGTCTCAAACTGCTGAGCTCTGGTGATCTGCCCGCCTCGGCCTCCCAAAGTGCTGAGATTACATACATGAGCCACCGCACCAGGCCTGAAAATATTTTTAAAACAAAGAACTAGAGAACATAAATATAATGTAACCACTACTTTTTATCATAATCCTGGAAATTTTCCGCCTTAAGAACAACTTTTTTAAATGAAATTAATTTTCCCTCCTTACATAATCTTTTTGAATCATTTCTATATGGCTGAGGCACACATAAAAGAATCAAGAGATTAAATTTTCAGAGGTTCTATAAGATAACATATATGACCTCCACAGGCCCCAGGCACCTGGATGCCCCATCTCAGACACTTAGCAACTCAGGATGGACTGATTTGAGAAAAACCTGACATCTGCTCTTTATGAAAATATTAGAATGACTGGAATTCACTCCATAATGAATTTTTATTTAGATTTCTGGAGGATATGCTGATATATTTAGGAGAAAATGTAATTTTGTTTGATCTTTTAAGTATAAGAAAGAAAGGATCTTTTTTCAAGGCACTGAATTTACCTGTCAAGACAAATGCTCATGTTTGAATATTTTATGAATCATGGTAACAAATATGACAATTCAAAAGAGAATGTGATTCATTTCAAAAGTTTTAAGTACCATAACAGTCTAAGCAATATAATTCTATTTCTAAACTTTATTATTTGAAACATTAAAAATATTTTGAGTGTAAGCAATATAATTCTATTTCTAAACTTTATTATTTGAAACATTAAAAATATTTTGAGTGTACTATATACAGACATAAATCTTGTTTCTTTCATGTCTTTATGAATCTCTGTTTGTAAGCTTCCACTAGACAGAGGGATGGCCATGAAGGCAGGAGACCCGCTCAATCTTCTCGGGGTTAATTGAACTCTTAAATAGGATTAAGCTTCATACCCACCCCTAAGGCCTGTCATTTTTTTTTTTTTTTTTTTTTTGTATCTTTCTAAGTGAATGTAGCCTATTGTTCTTATTAAGAAAGTCTATTTTTAATCTGTGTGACCTCTCATCCAAGCTAACTGGAACCAACTCTACCAGGCTTTGTGAAGCTCTAAATTAAATCTTTTGGGCACATTCCATTAATCATCCTTGAATTGCAGTTGTGTGATTGCTCTGTGTGTGCTGTAAGTAACTATCTTCTATTCTGATCCATGTTTCTATGATAATACAACTCAGTGGGATCATTTCTGCTGCTTGTCTCCTGCCCTGTGATGACAAAAATCTTCAAAGGGAGGCAAGTTTGAAACAGCCTTTTATGGATTCAGTCATTTCACAAATACTTACTGAACAGCAACATGTTCTAGGCATTCTATTAGGTTCTATTGAGGAAGCAGTTATGAATAAGGCTGATCTCTGCCCCATAGGAACTCAAACTCTAGCTGGAGGATATCCCATCAGGCAGGCATCCCTCCTTCTCCTCTTCTCAACTGAGAATTTCTTAATCCTGCTTATTCAAAAAGCTTCCCAAGCAAGGAATCAAATCAAAATATTGTCTTCAGGAAACTCTGGGTGAGAATGTGCCTTCTCAGGATCTGAGACAGAATCCAACCAACTTCTTTTTTAAATAATCAGAACTAATCACACAAGTATCGATATGTATAATTATATCCAGTAAATACCATTTTCATATAACTTCGATCATGTCGCTGGAGTTTGTATGCTTCAACCTTTTTGGCACCGGGAACCAGTTTCTCGGAAAACAATTTTTCCACGGAGTGCGGTGGGGGATGGTTTCAGGATGAAATTGTTCCACCTCAGACCTCAGATCATCATAAGGAGTGCACAGCCTAGATCCCTCACATGTGCAGTTCACAACAGGGTTCATGCTTCTGTGAGAATCTAATGCTGCTGCTGATCACACAGAAGGCAGAGCTCAGACCGTAATGTTCGCTTGCCCACTGTCCATCTCCTGCTGTGCAGCCTGGTTCCTAACGGATCACAGAACGGTACTGGTCCAGGGCTTGGAGGTTGGGGACCCCTGCTCTAAAGAGTGTATCAGTCCCATTGGAATATCCTCCAGCACATCTGCTTCCTGTCTGTATGGCCTTGAGCAATTCACTTAACTTCCTCATCTCCCTCATTTCCAGAACACAAATCAAGAATCTGCCATGTTGTTGATGTAAGGCAACAATGCTTGGTACAAACTAAGTCCCAAAAAATGGTAGCTGTTTTTTATGATAATTAGTTGGTGCTTACAAGACGAATAGACACTGGCTGCATCACTGATGTCCTTGTGTGTTCCCCACGTCCTAAAATGCTTCCTCGTGGTACTAATAGCTGAACAGCTCTCCATGTGGAACAAGAAAGAGATCACTTTCTCCATGAGTCTTCTGAATGAGTTAATTCAAAGGTCGTCACAGTACAGAGTTGATCACATTTTAACCTCCGTTTAGAGATTTTTTTGGTCTATTAGACTGAAATTCTCTCTCGGAAACAGGTATTTGGTTTTCAAAAAAAGATTAGTTTCAGAGAAATGTTCATGCTGTGTCCCATTTTCCTGTGACTCCATTATCCTCCTGTATCCACAGTCCCTGAGGTCATCAGATCCTATCTACCCAGCAAGCCAGCTAGGCACCTGGGTTCTCCTGCCGCTCCCAGGCTCCTCCACCTTCTGCACACGGTGTGTCAGCACTGCCCTCTTGTCACCCTTGTCCATCCCTCTGGCCACTGCTTTCATGCAGGGCTTCACTTTCCGCTGGACTTTCACAAAAGCATCCAGAACTGGTTTCCCTGACTGAACCTATCATTACACCAGTCTATTATCTGCACTGTCACCAGAGTTATCTTTGAAAATATATAACCTGATCGTGTCTGTTCCTGTGCCAACATTTTATCTGTCTCTTTATTAGCCATAGAGTAAAATTAAACTGTCATGGCTGGTGATTTGTCCATTCAGGAGTGACCTGTCCATACATAGCCATTTGTTATTCAGCTGCAGTATCATTCATTGGACTGGACACATGTCTGTGTTGCCCTTCAGATCCACCCTCTGCCCTACTTCTCCCTGCCTCTGTGCCCTGGGAGACCAACCGATGTGAACTAAATCAAAGGACTTCCCTGCTTTCTGTCTTCCCCATTCAGCCATGAGGAGGACGAGAAGCTGTAGCAGGAGACTGGGGGAGGGGGATGGTGGGACAATGAGATTGGAAAGTTTGTTTTTAAATTTAATTTAGTTTTATTTTATTACGTTCTATGGTACTTATGCAGGATGTGCAAATTTGTTACATAGGTAAACGTGTGTCATGGTGCTGTGCTGCATCTGTCAACCCATCACCTAGGTATTAAGCCCAGCATGCATTAACTCTTTTCCCTAGTGCTCTTCCCCCACCACACTCCCCCAAAAGTCCCCAGTGAGTGTTGTTCCCTCCCTGTATCCATGTGTTCTCATTGTTCAGCTCCCACTTATAAGTGAGAACATGCAGTATTTAGTCTTCTGATCCTGCTTTAGTTTGCTGAAGATAATGGCTTTCAGCTTCATCCATGTCCCTGCAAAGAACATGACCTCCTTCCTTTTTTTTGGCTGCATAGTATTCCATCGTGTATATGTACTGCATTTTCTTTATCCAGTCTGTCATTGATGGGCATTTGGGTTGATTCCATGTCTTTGCTATTGTGAATAGTGCTGCAATAAACATATGTGTGCATGTATCTTTATAATAGAATGATTTATACTCCTTTGGATATATACCCAGTAATGAGATTGCTGAGTCAAATGGTATTTCTCGTTCAAAATCTCTGAGGAATGGCCACAGTGTCTTCTCCAGCTTCTGGGAGTCGCTGTTGGCTTCTCTTACTTAGGCTGCCATTTGCACTAAGCTACCAAATTCTGACAGCCATTCCCTCCTCTGGCCCTGTGGTTTCCCCTTATAAATTGTCCTGTTATTAAACTCCCTTCAATGTACCTAACGTGCCTTTGTTTCCCACAAGGAGCCTCACTGATATACCTCCAATATTTTCCATTGTTTCTTTTTCTTCATTTTGTGTGTTGGTTGCTCAAACTGTAACTATCATAGCACCCCTTCTACCTCTCTACTTTCGTCTTCTGCCTAGATCTGTGGCATGTAACTGGCACCTGATGATAGGTGGAGAAAGAGAGAGATAGAGTGAAAGACGGCTTATCCAGGGGGAAAAAAAAAAAAGATG
>NW_016806721.1:1233972-1265931 GCF_001698545.2 Rhinopithecus bieti
TTTTTTTTTTTTTTTTTTTTTTTTTTTTTTTTTAGATGGAGTTTTGCTCTTGTTGCCCAGGCTGGAGTGCAATGACACAGTCTCGACTCACTACAACCTCCACCTCCTGGATTCAAGCGACTCTCCTGCCTCAGCCTCTCAAGTAACTGGGATTACAGGCGCCCACCACCACACATGGCTAAATTTTTTATTTTTTTTTCGTATTTTTAGTAGAGACAGGGTTTCACTATGTTGGCCCGGCTGGTGTCGAACATCTAGCCTTGAGTGATCCACCCGCCTTGCCCTCCCAAAGTGCTGGGATTACAAGTGTGAGCTACCACACCCATCACATCTTTTTTTTCTTTTTTCAAAGTAAATGAAAATAGTTTCTTTAGAGACTTAGAATGTGCTCTGTCTTGGAAAAGTAACACTGCATTTTAGTCACTAAAATGTCACTTTGAGCATATTTGAGAACTATTAATATGGAGTAACACGAAATCCGTCATTCTAAAATTACATCAAAGAACACTTCACAAAGTTTGTCAGGCTATATGGCAGCCCATGCAAAACAAAGCATTATCATTAGCCAAAAATGGCTTTAGAAAAAACCGTTTCAACTTGTTTTTTATTCAGGGGGTACAAGTGCAGATTTGTTGCATGTGTATATTGCTTGATGCAGAGGTTTGGGGTCCAGCTTTCCCTGTCACTCAAGTAGTGAGCATAGTACCTAAAGGTTATTTTTATCCCCTGTCTTGAAAAGCCTACTTGCTTCATTAGATCCAACAATAATATCACTTCCTTAAAGACGTATTTCCCAGGCAGAGCTAATCTTAGAGCTTATTCTGTGCTCCTAAAATGCTACGTCTTTTCTGTTACAGTTTTATTATCTTGCTTAGCTGTGTGTCTTCTTTAGATCACGAACTTTTCTAGGTGAAGAATATTGTCTGTGTGTGTCCTGCAATTAAAATAGCTATTAAAATATAGACATTCTGTAAAATGTGTGTTAATCAAGAAATTGTAATTATAAAAATGCTCTGGTTACAATCTTACTGACTTAGAATTAATAAGATTCTAACGTTTTTTATTTAACCTTCTCCATTACTCCTACTACTCAACACAACGGCCAAATATGTCAGCCAGGTCATGAATGAATGGTACTATTTGGGGATCTGTGCCACATGAATGTGTAAAGGGGTCCATTGAAAAAGATGACTTAGAGCCTGACTTTGGTTGCTTTCCTTGGTCATTTTTCTCAGAATGTTTATTCTCCTGCCTGGAGGTTATTTGTTTGGCCATAAAATGTTAAAAATCAAGATAATGAATAACTATAGCCTGAAATTCTTGTGAAAGATAGCTTTCAGAAGCATATACCAGAGTCACGGTCTCTCCAAACTTTGTGTTATGGTCATAAGACAGAAAATAGAAATCAAACACTTCTTTGTGACAAATGTGTAAGGGAAAAATCAGAATTTTCATAATTTTATTCTAAGCTCCTTATAAACATACTAAATAACAAAGCCTAGACTTGATGCATTTTGGTATTAATTTTCTTGGCTGCTTGTCATCCCTGAGAAAGGAAATGCAAATGAACAACAACAGAAAGAACTAAAATGGAAAGACACTTCCCCTTTTTTCAGTCTGATCATCATTGCTTGGATCCAGAGAATGATTAATGTGACATATCCACTCTGCGCCATGTTCCAAGATCTACAAATCCAAAGAGATTTGCTGAAAAAATTAAAACAGGACTGCTCTGTTTCAGACTTCTCTTTGGAAAGACTCTGCTCTATTTTGTGTCTTCATTTTAGTATGGATCCGATTGGTTTTATTGCTGTCTCTCCCACTACGCTGTGAACACCTTAAGAATATAATTTTGTTTCCTTCAGCTCAGTACTCCCAATGCCTGGTATTGTTGTAAAAATCAGCAAATGTTTTGCTCTATTTGCACGATACTCCCAAAGCCAAGTTTTGAGTCTTATCTTTCTATTCTAAAGGAAGCTCTTCTTGTAACAGCAAAGCCACCCAGCTGTTTTATAGGGTTTAGCAAGATGTGAAAATTTTCTTTATCTGGTCAGCCTGGGCCTTGACCAACATTCCAAATTCTTTATTCTCTTTCACTCTCAGAAAGTGAATTTCATTATTTTTACACTAATGGCTTATAAATACTTGCTTCAGTATTTTTTTTTTTTTTTTTTTTTCTTTTAATGTATGAAGGTCTCTGCTTGCCTGCTTCTTTATGAGGAAAGAATGTAGGGTATGCTTACACATAACTTCTCAGTGTTTCTAAAACTTAATGTAAACTAATCCATGAAAAGTTGGCTGTGGTTGACTGGGCTGTGGAAAGAAAACACATTAGCTTTCAGGTATCAAGGAATTCGTGAAAAATATAAGTAATCTATTCTTCAGTGCCAAAGATCTTGAACTCATAGGATTTTTAAAATACAGATACTTTTCCAAATATTTCTTCATTTTCTGTTGGTATTTTTGCTGTTGCTAATTGAGTGAGACAAATCTACTGTATTACCAGAACCAATAGAACATATGTTCTTTTCCTCTCAATTATATTTTAAGCAACACAGGTAGATGATAATTTCTCTTTTAATATGTTCTGATTCAAATGTTTCCGCCCACATTTGCAGCAGTCTTCCCCGGTCTCTGCAGCTGAAAGTGGCACTTCGTTGGTATATTTATTATGGCATTTCATGTTTTCTACGATGTATTTCTGTTCATGAATTTTACGCTACATCCGGCTAAGAGCTCCTTGAAGGCGGAAACCTGCCATTTCATTTTTTGTCACCCCATGTGTAATGTGATATCTTGCACAGAGGAGGTGCTCAAGAAATAATTTTGAATCAGTCTGTTTATTTGGCAGATGAAACAACTCATACAGGCATTCAGCTAATCTCAGGTCTATCCATGTCCAGGACTTTTCACAATATTTGATGAACTTTTAATTTCTCCTTCCAAAATGTCTGATGCACACTTTGCTCCTCCCATTATTTCTTGGAAAGAATAGCTCTCAGCAGCATGAGGAGGTGGCTATGAACTGCCAGTATGGGCCAATAAGATAGCTTTGCATTTCAGTGCTTTAATTGCCATTGACCTTTTATCAGTAGAAAAAATAATTTGTCATTTTTAATCTTCTCTGAAGAAAGACAGTTTATGAAAGGGCCCTTTTGTATCTGTTTTATCAAGAAAGCAGCTAAGGATCTTCCATTTAGTTCAAAATCTGGCTGCACGTGGTGGTTCACGACTGAGAAATCCTATAAAGCAACAGTCTCAAACCCAGACAAACACACCCTGAAGTGTATTCCAAGATTTTCCAGGGGGTACACAGACATGGATATTTTATCTGAAATTCTCAATTTCAAAGGCACCCTTTCTGAAATTTAATCTGCCCTGAGACTCTGAAGCTTGCTACTCCTGGTTTTTCCAACTTTTCTATTACCACTACATTTCCCTTATTTTAAAAACGTAGGCCAGGCACGGTGGCTGAGGCCTGTAATCCCAGCACTTTGGGAGGCCAAGGTGAGCGAATCGCTTGAGGTCAAGAGTTCGAGACCAGCTTGGCCAATATGGTGAGACTCCGTCTCTACTAAATATACAAAAATTAGCTGGGCGTGATGGTGCATGCCTATGATTCCAGCTACTCAGAAGGCTGAGGCACGAGAATCGCTTGAACCTGGGAGGTGGCAGAGGGTGCAGTGAGCCAAGATCGCCCTACTGCACTCCAGCCTGGGCAACAGAATGAGACTCCATCTCCAAAAAAAAAAAAAACTTACCTGTTCATCTCTTAGATGTCTTCAAATTTTTACCTCTATTGAGTTTCCAGTGCACAGTTTGCAGTTTAATTTTATTAATAATGTGAATATATACACAAATATGTACCCATAAGAAAACTGATTGATCCTAGTTTCTTTGGAGAGGTACGTTTACTTTGGAAAGTTACATGTAACAAGGTATTACTTTGACCTCACTAAGTATAAAATGACTTATAATTCTGCTAGCATGACTATACTTCTCATATTGACCCTCCATTGGCTTGAAGCACTTTGATTTGTTTTCTGTAGGCAAGTTCAATATCTCTTTCAATGGATTCCATAGACATTTCTATTATAGAATTAAGACATAACTTTTTAGATGTGTTTTATCAAAGTAGGAACCCTTAAAGAGTTATTAACAACCATAACAAATTCACCAGTGCCCAATAAAAGGTTGGTGCCAATCTTCTTGTCTGCAGGCTGTGCAGAAATCTAATTTAATTCAGGAGAAGTGTGGATCATGGATTTAAGAAACTATTTTGTCCTGACTACTGTAATGAGGTAAAGTTCTCACAGAGTTCTTAAAGTTCTACTTAACTAAAATACTCACTAAAGAGTGCTGATGCACACACAGTAGGGTATTATATTTGTTTTTAAAATTTCCCAAACACATTTCTGTGACTCACACCTGCTAATGTTATAAAATTCTTGTTAATATAAACATAAAATGAGTTCTTTTCTATGGATTTCAGGAAATAGATACATGGGGAAGATAATAGTACAGCTCATCACTTTTTAAAATTTCCCCTTTCTCTTTAAATCTGTGATCCTCTTGGATATATTTATCTAAATATTTTCCCCACTGAGCTGTGATTTCCTAAAAGACATCTTCCCTGCACCTCGGTAATGCCAGCCTCTTAACAGATGTTTTGGTCGAAGTTTGTGGAATGAACGACTAAACTGATAATAATAACAAGAATTTACTCTGTGCCTGCACTTTTCCAAGCACTTTATAGACGAGAACTCAGTTAATCCCCTAGCGACCCTATGAGATAGGTGCTATTGTTATCTACATGATACAGATGAAGAACCTGAGACTCAGAGAGGCTTCCTAATATATCCAAAGTCACACTGTGGCCAAATCAGGATTCAAAGCCAGCAATGCAGACAACAGTGCATGCTCTTAGCCGCTATGCTATATGTAGTGGTTAAATGCCAAGACTTCTCAGGCTGTTGAATAATTTTTTTCCGTAATCTGGCCTTACCCTTCCTTTCCACCCTTATTTTCCATCCTCTTCTAGCACGCATCTTCCGCTGTAACCATGGTAACAACCTCACTTTTCTCCTGAAGTTGCTTCTGCATAACTTGACCTTTGCTCCTCCTGTTTCCCTTCCAGAAATTATCTACCCCATCCCCCAATGACTCATTTGTGTCCTGGCTTCCCAGAGAAGGTGAAGTCTTCTATGATAACTCCAGCTCACATTAATTTCATACTTTCTGAAATGAGATAACTATGGCACATGGAGTCTGATCTGGTCATTTTTGTACTTGATCATTGATAGACTGTCATCGTCCTCTGAGTGTTCCATTTATCTCAGCAATGCTTTCCAACAGCTTGTAACCATCTTTTAAAACATCATGTAGCACAGTACGGTGCACCTAAAAGATGCTTATTTCATTAATAATTAGGCTTTATTTTTAGAGCAATTTTAAGTTCACAGCAAAACTAACTGGAAAGTAAAGTTCAAACTATATGACATTCTGGTAAAGGCAAACTATAGAAACAGTCAAAAGATCATTGGCGGTCCGTGGTTTGCGGAGACAGAGAAATGAATGGGCAGAGCACAGGGGGTTTTCTGACTAGTGAAACTATTCGGTATGACACTAAAATATTAATAGTACAGCATTTGTTATACTCCACAAATCCTTGCTAGAACTAGGCATATCCTGAATGTTCAATAAAATTAGAATTTTTCACAATGTTGCCCTTTTTGGCTACAGAAGTATATTATTTCATAATTCCGTTGGAGCCCAGAGAACATCTTTCGCCCCATCTCTTTCAGCCTCAGTCATATAAATCAGTGCCATCGTAGCTTACAGTTTTAAGATTCACGGATTTTCTTTTTCCCCTTGACTACATAAATTATCTCCTTTTTAAAATCACTTAATTTATCCTGAACAGGCCATTTGGCTATTTGTTTATTTTTAATTAATTTATTGTTTTAGAGACAGGTTCACGCTCTGTTGCTCAAGCCGGAATGCAGTGGTGCAATCGCGCCTCCCTGCAGCCTGGAACTCCTGGGCGTAAGCAATCTTCCTGCCTCAGCCTCCCCGGTCAGTGGGACTACAGGCATGCACCACCATGACCAACTAATTTTAAAAAAAATCTTTAATGTAGAGACAGGATCTCACCATGTTGCCCAGGCTGCTCTCAGACTCCTGGCTCCAAGAGAGATCCTCCCACCTCAGCCTCTCAAAGTGCAGGGATTACAGGTATAAGACACCATGACTGGCCTGCAATTTGGTTTTTAATTTGCATTAGAATTTGTTTGGGTCACGTGCTGCTGCCCTTAACAATTTTATATTTTCAACAGACTATATTCACATCCCCTCATGTTTAAATAAACATTTGTTTATTTAAAAAGGAATATAAAAACAAAAAAAAATGAGTGACACAATTGATGCATTTTTTAAAATAAAGACTCTTAAATTAAGAGAAGAAAATGTCAGAATTCTGTTAGACTTAACCTGAATTCTATCATTTAGCATTTTTCTATTAAAAAATATACTTGTATGTAGGGCGTGGGGGGGCACATCCATGTTTTTTTTTTTTTTTTTTTTCAATTATTATTTCTAAGGCCTCTGATGGCTGCATCCCAGCTGCAATGATGAACACAATAGTGTCCATCTATGCAAAACAAAGATCAGCCAGGTTACCCAAAGGGGGACATTAATTCCTTCTTATTTTATGACTTTAGCAAAGTGAAGAGCTGGCTTATTATATCCAGAAAACTTTATTTTGTAATATTTTTGAGCACCAAAACTTAGGGCCTTAAAAAAGAGTGACCTGGGTCTAACTTGTGACCTTGACTCTGAGATGGTACTTATAGTTCCACAGCTAATCAGGAGCCATTCTCCCAGATGGTCCGCGACAACAGAACATAAACAGAGCAGTGACCACTCATCCCCACATGTAGGGAGCGGCCTGGCCTTTCTATGATGTGGACAAGAGGACCGTGGGGTGGAGACACCTTCAAAATGTCTTTCCAAAAGGAGATACTCCAACACGCATACAAATACCTTCAGGCATTCCAACAGCATTCCCATTTATAATGAAAGCCAGCTTAAAAAACAAAAAACAAAAAACAAAAAACTGCAGGTCACAAATATCAAGACATTTTCCTGAAGAAAACAAAATGTAAAATTTCAGCAAAGTTGGTTTAATTAGATTACAGACAGAAGATAGAAAAAAAAAAAGGAACCATTGCATTATTTGTTTGTCTGTTTCCTGGTAGAACCTGAGTGAGGCAAAATAACACCACTAATGTGTAGAAAGAACTCCACATCTGGAAAACCTTTGCTTCGTCTATGGTAGGTTTTCAGCCTCTTGCTCTGTCTCTATTAGTTCCCATGACTTCAGCTTACCTTGCTTTTGTTTTCTTTAGTGAAATTATTTAAGCTTTAGGGGTTTCAGGCTTGGTCTGGTTTGGTTGGTTTGGTTTTTATGGGAAAGGGAAATACTACATATTTTTGTGATTTTCTAGAATTTACCTTATTTATATTTATTACTGTCTATGTCACTTACACTTTATATTTATTACTGTCCATGTTACTATACTGTGTACTTACTATATTATATAAGTGACATGGACAGTAATGAGTATAAATATCTGATCAATTCTATGGAATTATATTTTAGAAATACTTTAAGTGGACAGTACTTTGATTTTCATTTTAATAGCTCTAATATTGGTCTTTCTCTTCCCATTCAAGAGTTTTATTTTGTTCATCGCAAATCACAGAAGTTAATATCACAGAGCAGATAGAAATAAATTTACATATTAGTATCACAGTACTCACTGAAATCATATGTAATTAACAAAAAATGTTTACTATCCAAACATGATCTCACTGAATTCTCTACTATAAGCCTTAAGTAAGTTACATGGCATTGATATTTGAGTTTTCTTTTCCTCTGTCTTTACACCTTCTCTTGGGAATCTCACCCAACTAAAGATATGTCTGCACATGGCCAGGTGCAGTGGCTCATGCCTGTAATCCCAGTACTTTGGGAGGCTGAGGCCGGCGGATCACTTGAGGCCAGGAGTTCGAGACTAGCCTGGCCCACATGGTGAAAACGTCTCTACTAAGAATACAAAAAATGAGCCAGGTGTGGTGGCGCATACTTGTAATTGCAGCTACTTGGGAGGCTAAGGCAGGAGAATCCTTGAACCTGGGAGGCAGAGGTTGCAGTGAGCTGAGATCACACCATTGCACTCCAACCTGGGCAGTAAGAATGAAACTCCATCTCAAAGAAAAAAAGATACGTCTGCACAGCCTCCAGCTCTGGCCCAAGCTGCACATCTCATTCTAGTTGCCCCCTAGTGCCATCACAGGAATCCTCACATTCTCCACAACCTGTACTTTCCACCTCAGTGTTTTTGCTAATATTGTTACCTTTTCTTGAAATTTCCTTTTATATCATCTCTAGATGTCCATATTTACTTTGTCTTTGAAGATTTCCAGGATATCCACTATTCAGCAATCGGCACTTTTTCCCAAAACACTCCAGTACTATATCTGAACTTCTTATAAGGCTGGTATCCTTTCATGCTGTTTATTATTATTGTGAAGACTTTTTTTCCCTATTATATAATAAAAACCATGTGTGACTTATCTTTGCATTTCTTGCACATAAAGGACACTCAATCATTTTTTTCGAAAATTAAAAAATCGAAAGAAACGAAAATGGCATTTTAATTAAGAAAACAGCACACCCTTTAATGCGCCGTTTGCTAAAGTGTGCCCCATAATTTTCAAGAATGCTTGTTTAAAAATGCAGATTCCTGGATACCTCTAGGCCTGCTGAACCAAAATCTCTTAGGCTCAATAACCATAAATGTTAACATACTCTCCAGGGAGTGTTCTTCTTATGAACACTAAGTTTGAAAACCACTGGTTAATATCAGTGGAAATTTCCCATCTATTATTCTTCCTCTACATGCATTTCATTTCAATTGGTACTTCAAAGTCTGTACAGCAAAACAACATCTTAAGGCTTAAGACAGATCATCATGGCACTGAATGACAACCAAAAAGTCACATTTTTTTTATAAATATAACCAAAACTATTTTTGAATATGTATTATTGCCATACAATGCACTAGGCTCATAAAACTATTGAAGACACCACCTGTACAGAACTTATAGTCAAGGTAAAAGAAAAGAAAAGACACAAAACTATGAAGTGTATTGAACAAGCAAAATAATAAAAGATACCCAAAGTGTCATATGGTTGCACATACTGCCTACTCATTATCCAGTCTTCCAAGGACAACAACCTTTTAAGGTAATGAAAATAATTCCATATGCAGACATGGCAAGGAGAGAAAAAGAGGATGGGGCTGTGCAATGAGAAGCTGGGTGTCACACCACTCACATTCAGTAAGTAGATGTTCATTGGAACAAGGTTCTTATTTTATTTACAACTTTCTCTAGAATTGTACACCCCCTTCTCCTCCCCCAGGGCTAAATTTTGTTCACATCTTGGAATAGCCTAGCAAGTGTTACCAAGCACCCACATAAAAGGAATTTTGGTCTAGTTATAGTGGCTCATGCCTGTAATACCAACAATTTGGGAGACCAAGGCAGGAGGATTGCTTGAGGCCAGGAGTTCAAAGCCAGCTTGGTCAACATAGTGACACCGTGTCTCTACAAAAAAAAAAATATTTGAACAATTAGCCAGGCATGGTGACACCTGTCTATAATCCCAGCTACTCAGGAGGATCACTTGAGGCCATGAGTTTGATACCTGCCTGGGCAAAATAGAGACTCCAACTCTAAAAAAAAAAAAAAAAAAAAAAAAAAAAAAAAAAAAAAAAAAAAAAAATAGCCAGGTGCAAAGGCACACACCTATAGTCCTAGCTACTCTGGAGGCTGAGGCAGGAGGATAGCTTGAACTCAGGAGTTGGAGCTATGATCACACCCCTGCATGCCAGCCTGGGTGACAGAACGAAACAATGTCTCTAAATAATAATAAAAAAAGGAATTCTAACTCTATGAGATGGCAGGTATTTGGGGGTGAAGGAAATATAGAACACTGTGGAGTGGTAGCCCTGGGAAGCCAGATGTTAGGAGCACTGAATGCCTTAGGAAAAAGGAACAGGTCACAGGAGTGAAGGTGGTCAGACAATGAAAGTGAAGAATGGTGACACACACAGCACCTAATTTGCAATTTTGTAGTTTCTAAAAATGGCCAAAGTAACACTGCAAATATCACTGCCATATAAAAGGCCATATATAAACGGCCATATAAAAACTGATACAAACTTTGGTTAAGTCCACAACCTTTAGCTTGCCCTAAGTGGAACCTACGATCCCTACGCTGGGTTCATGCAAGATCTTCCAAATGTCAGCCCATACAAGTCTCTTCCCTACCCACTTCTTACTTCTTCTTTCCTCCCCTAGAAAGTTGCAGGCCAGCAACAAAGGGGGAAAGGGACAGGAACTAGTGATGTTGATAGGGGCCGCCTCTCCTGTTTAGTTGCCTGAGAATCTCCTTATTCTAGACCTTGATGGCACATCCTTTGAGGATGCTGATAGCCTGCTGAGCTAGATAAGCAGTAACAGCTAAGTGGTAAGATACTCAAGAGTCTCTGGACATTTAGCTGAGCGCGGAATGAAAGCATTGAAATACTGGAAAGGAAGATCTGAGGCATTTCTAGGCAAGGAAAATAGTGTTGGCAGAATTAGAAGACTGGGAAATGCACGAGGCACAGTGATGCAATTGAGTAGCCCAGCCAGCTGGAGCCTAGAGTTTGTGTTTGGAAGGAGAGAAGACTGGAAAAATGGGATTGGTCCAGACTCCAACAGGCCTCAAAGAGTGATTATAATTTATACAAAGAAAACTAAGTCTTATTAATCAGTTGCATCACCCCATCTGCAAAGATCTAGACATCCTTATTGTTAATTCTGTATTAAAGGAAAAAAAAAAACAGTTATTTTTAAATGATATACTGCAATATATCATTTAGATATATTGAAACTCTTTAGATAACAACTACGATCACTATTGATAACAAACTTTTAACAGGTGTACATTTCATGGGATTTAGTGGCTAGATTAGAAGAAAAGTCAAAATATTTTGAGGTAGGTTTTTGGTTTTGGGGATATACTTTTAAAATTGAGCTCTGATTTATTATAATTCAACCATTGCTCATGATAATAAATAACAAGTGACACCATTGTTATAAAGATAACATATGAATTTTAAAAACTAAGAAAATAGCTGTTTCTAAAGATCTCCAATTTTCCAACTGATTTCAGAGTAAATATTCTCCTAAGAAATGCTATTTCCTTAAAAAAAAAAAAAGCTAGATAAAAGGAAACTCTACCTTATAATCATTATATTTTACACTTAATTGGCAAAATTGCCTGTTTTATTTCCTGTCTCCATGTATCCTTTGTTTTTCTTTGAATATTTCACTTTTCAGTATTGTTGCATCATTGGCGATCTAGTCTTCGTGCCAGATGTGAACCACTCATTGTGCACAAAATTCCAAAGGCAAAAATACCTCTGTTTCCTTTGGAAGTTTGTTTTTCAATTTCCAATTGGAATATTAACAATGCTTACTACTGCTGCTTTTCCATGTATATAACAAATAATGAGAGATGTACAAATATCAACAAGGGTTTAATTCAGAGGCTGATTTTAAAACTTCACAAAACTGTGGCCTTTTCTCTCCATCTAGAGCTACTCTTATATTTTATACTTACACTTCAGAGCAGGGTTTTCCAAACATATTTATGGTGATTTATTTCTTTAACCCATACCGTTTTAAAATATAATGAAAATAAAGTATTAGAAAAAAAGTTGGAAAAGAAAACATAAAATAGAAGCCAAAGTTTTTTTTATCATTAGATGCAACATACATAAAATTAAGAAGTTTCTGAATGTTTACTTTCCATTTCTGTGCTCATCTCTGACCATCTGTCTAGACCCTGACCAGCCATTCATTGAATTGGCCACACCTTGATAAGCTTCAGAGGCCAGAAAGCCCAAGCCAGTAAGAAGTGGCAGGGAAAGTTAGAGTCAGAGTTTCCCAACTCTTTAGTTGAAGAGATTAGGAAATCAATGAAGGCATCAGGTTTCTTTGATTCCCACCACATTTCTTAAATTTATTAACAAGAGTCCCCTGACACATGTACACACAAAGGAATCTGTACAAAAGAAGCATTTGCAAAAAATCTCCACGGTCTTTCACCA
Source organism: Rhinopithecus bieti (assembly GCF_001698545.2). NCBI lineage: Eukaryota > Metazoa > Chordata > Mammalia > Primates > Cercopithecidae > Rhinopithecus > Rhinopithecus bieti. The sequence continues at coordinate 1,246,200 of NW_016806721.1, forward strand.
TCTGCATTTGTGCTTCAGTCTCTAGGGTGCTCAACCTTCACCTCAGATCCCCTCTTTCCTGTGAAGTTTGCAGACTGTCATCTCCTGTACAGTTTCAACTCGTGCAAACACATCGTGAGGTTCCATCTCCCACAATTCTATTTTTCCTTTTATCAAAGGCTTTCTTTTTTTCCTTCTTCTCCTCACTTGTCTTTCTTTAGCATTTTGTACGCCAATCAAAAGAATAAGAATTTCACTTTTTCATGTGTTTTTTTCTGTTTTTTTCCTATTTCAAAATATTTAAGAAAAGGTTTTTGGCTATCAGAGAGACTGTGAAAATTTACATTCTTTTGCTGCTAATATTAGCAAAATGCCTGTTCACTTTAATAAGTATTTTTTCAGGTTGTATTCTGCGCCTTGAAAAGGAATATATATCCATACAAACAACATATTCTCATATAATAATGCAATACAATAGAAACATCATTATTGAGTTGACATGTTTTTATACTTTTATGATGAATGGATACTAATAATGATTCAATATAAAATGACTCTTTCATGAAACCATTAAAATAAATTTTACTATTGACATTCAAACTACTTTATTATAATAAAATCTAATCCAATTAACATAGCACTGGGTATGTCATTTTGATATATACACACTCCAAGTCAGTGATTATTTCTTAAACAGCAATTTTTTTCTCTGGTGATAGAAAAACCACCTCCTCTCCACCTCCCTGTGAAGTTATATATCTAATTTTCAGAGATTGAGGGTTCTGATGGTTTGCTTCAGTTAGAGAATTTTTGTCAATATCAAAGTTTGAACATTAAGCTTCTATTACCCAATTCTATCACTTCTATATGTTCTGTGAAATGCTTATTCATAAATCCATCGATTTTTCAATTGGATTGTTTCTATTTTGCTTTTGATTTACAGAAGTGCTTTATTTGTTATAGATAATAACACTGTATTGCATACTTATGATGCAAATATTTCCCCAATTTATCACTTTGCTTTTTGTCATCACCCCTAAAAATTCTCTCATGTACCAAGTAGTTAATCTCATCCCACATTCACCCCATTCCCAGCCTCTGGCAAGCACTGAGCTGATCTCTGTCACTATAACTTTGCCTTTTGTAGAATTATCTATAAGTGGAAAAAGGCATTTGTACAAACATATATTTTTATATATCTTTAGTAATTCCTAGGAGTGGAATTCATTAGTAAGGTACATTTAACTTTATAAGAAACTTCCAAGCTGTTTCCAAATTGCTTAAACAATTTTACATTCCCATCAGCAATCTGTAAGAATTCCTGCTGCTCCACATTCTCTCCAACACTTAGTATGGTCAGTCTTTTTAATTTTAGTATGTAATGGTATCTCAACTGGCTTTAATTTGCATTTCCCTAATGATTTATGAGGTTGGACATCTTTTCATGTACTTATTGGCCATTCATATATCTTCTTTTGTGATGTATCAGTTTAAACCTTTTGCCCATTTGTTAAAATGTGGTTGGAAGAAGATGATCAGAAAACTTCTACAAGTCTTACAATTTTACTCCTACATTTAGGTCTCTGGTCTATGTTCCATTTAGAGCTCATGTTTGTTTCAGGTGTGAGGTAGAGCTCAAGATTCCTTTTTTCCATATGGTTATCCAACTGCCCCAGCAGCCCAGTTGTTGATAACCTATTTCAGCTAGATTATCTCCCCTCCATTAGCTAACTTTAGCACCACATAGTACGGATCTATTTCTGGAATCTTTGTTCTGTTCCTTTAGTCTATATTTCTGTTGTTAAATCAATACCACCCTGTCTTGATTACTGTAGCTTTTATAGTAAATCTTGGAATCAGGTAGTGTAAATCCTCCAACATCACTCCACTTTCAAAATTATTTTGGCTCCTTTAGGTCTTTTTTATTTCCATATAAATTAGAATCAACTTGTCAGTTAAACAAACAGACAAAAACCCTGCTGGAATTTTCATTAGTTTTGTGTTGAATCTATAGTTTGGAAGAATTAACAACCTAGCAATATTGTCTTCAAATGCATAAATGATAAATCTCTATGTATTTAGATCTTCTTCAATTTCTCTTAGCAATATTTTGTAGTTTTGGTGTACAAATTTTGTACAAATATTTTATTAAATGTATCTCTAAGTATTTTATATTTTAATCATGCATGGTATTTTCTTGTTTTAACTATGAAATGTTCATTTCTAGTATAGGAAAATACAATTGATTTTGTATATTAATCTTCAATCCTGTGATCTTGCTAAACTCACTTTTTACTTTTAGTTGATCTGACTAGAGATTAAGCAATTGCATTGATCTCTTCAAAGAACCAGCTTTTGTTCTTCTAAACTATTTGTTGGTTTTTAATTTTAGTGCTTTCTGTTATCTTTCTTTCTTTCTTTCTTTGTTTATTTATTTTTGAGACGGAATCTTGCTCTGTCACCTAGGCTGGAGTGCAATGGCACGATTTCGGCTCACTGCAACCTCTGCCTCCCGGGTTCAAGCAATTCTCCTGCCTCAGCCTTCTGAGTAGCTAGGATTACAGGCGCCCGCCACCACGCCCAGTTAATTTTTGTATTTTTGGTAGAGACGGGGTTTCACCATGTTGATCAGGCTGGTCTCAAACTCCTGACCTCAGGTGATCCACCCGCCTTGGCCTCCCAAAGTGCTGGGATTACAGGCGTGAGCCACTGCAGTGGGCCATTATCTTTATTATTTTTTCTTTCTTCTGCTATCAGGTCCAAAGCAGTCTTTATTTTAGGACTAATTTAGCCCCGCTGCTGAGGCATGACTCTTCTGGGGATTATACCTAATGCTCCGTATTTCCTGAGGTCTCTTCATACTCACTGGTAGGAACACAAACTAATGCCAGCCTTGTGTGCGCTCCAGGAAGTGACTGCACTTCCACTGGACTGGAAGTGACTCTAGTCCACTGATTTCCAGGGTTTCTTTCCTAGCCTTGGAGAGTTCCTTCTCATGCTGGTGTCTATCCATATTCAGCCAAAGGCTTGGGAAGACCCCTCTGCAGATCTCACTCTTTGTTCTGCTCTGTCTTCATTGATACTCTGCCCTACAAATTCTAGCTGCCTCCATTCCCCTAAACGCTGATCTGTATCACCTCAACACTGGTAGGCCATGCTGAGTGGCTCATATCCATCATCCCAACACTTTGGGAGGCTGAGGCAGGAGAACTGTTTGAGCCCATGAGTTTGAGACCACCCTGGACAATACAGAGAGTTCTGATCTCTACAAAACATTAAAAAATTAGCCAGCGTAGTGGTGTGCACCTGTAGTCCTGGCTACTCAGGAGGCTGCAGCGAGAGGACTGCTTGAGCCCGGGATGCAGAAGTTGCAGTGAGCCGAGATTGCACCACTACACACTCCTGCCTGGGCAACAGGGTGAGACCTTGTCCCCCCCAAAAGAAAAGAAAAGAAAAGAAAAAGAACTGCCAGGTTATGTTTGGTTTTCCCCTCTCTACTCTGTGGCCCCCAAATTGCCCATATGCGGAGCTGGTATCAGAACAATGATCAGGCTTATCTATTTTTTTAAAACCGTCTCTCAGAGATTACAGTACTTCACAATGTATTGTATACTTTCTGAAAAAAAAAGTTGGTTTTTTTAATTTTTTTTTTTCTTTCTTGTGTGTGTGTGTGTTTCAGTAGGATCCCTTCGTACACAGAAGTCGACCTGCAAACACCCTTTTATGGAAACATTCAAGCTAGTTGATATTGCAATGTTTTGAGTCCTATCACAATATATAACATTTATTAATACTATGGTCAAAAAAGTATAATCAACAAGTTATGTTAACATAGAGAAATATTTGGGTTCCTGTTTGGTCTGATTTTTAAATCGTCTCTGAATGTATATGCCTGAGTATATCATGCAGCCATTATCCAAAACTGCTTTTCATTTTATTGTTAGTGTAGGTGTGTTATTTGAGATCATTGATAATTGCTTTAATCCAAAAGTAACAACGTCTGTCATTCTTTATGGACATTTGTGGCAATGACTGTATATGAAGGTAAAACAATATGTGAGTTTTTTGGGGATTTTTCTCAGAAGGAAGTCTTCTAATTTAGAAACAGCAAGGGGTTTATATTTGAATTTCAATCTGAACAAAAAGATACATGAAACAGTAAGTATTAATTTCAATAACCATGATTTAAAAGCAATTCAAGTAATCATAATATACTTTACATCGGAGAGAGCAGAGAAATTATAACCCCCATTCTATGCTGTAATGCTAGGCTTCTTTACTAACACACTGTAATTTTACATGGTGAAAAATGAAAGGATAAAAGAAAGAATAAAAATATGATAGGAATAAAATAAAATGGAGAACAAAATAAAGGAAATTATTTCCCCCTGAAGTTTTAACTGTATCTAAAATTATTTTACTATTAGATATTTGGTTCTTGCTAAGGTAATATAAGTTATAGATTTTTTTGCATTATTTTTGATGTACCATTATTGTTTATTTTTCTACAGAAATTGCAAATGCTTAACCTTTTGAAATTACAACATAAAAGAAAACCTGAAATCATGACATAGAAAAAAATTCTGAAGGCATCTCTACATCCTCTTTCTTTTTTCCAGTATGTTTTATTTCCTGCCTCTCTGTTAAATATTTTCGCATCGAAAACTATAGTCAACTACAGAGAGTGGAAAAGAAATGATCAAGAGAGGATTAAATCCAAAGAAACAGCTCCAGAGAAAGATGTTCAAAGCAACTTGAAAATAGCTTAAGGAAAGCATTAAAATGGCCAATTGCATATACTAATAGCTAGAATTCTGCTGAGGTATTTTTCTGAAGTGGAGTGAGACCATCTAGCCCAGTAGAGTTGTTTAAACTTTTCACTCCACTCTAACAGGAGGGACAAGTCCCCACCCTATGTAATTCTGATATCCTCTTCTCCCACCCTCGAATCTCAACCAGAATAAATGATCTAGTCAATACCCTCATTAGCAAATGAGAAAACAAAATGCTGTCCTAAGATCACAAAGCTGTCTGGCAAGGGGCAGAATTGAAATCAAGTCCTCTTTTCCACAGGCAAGGTGACTTTTCATAGCCCAGGTAGAGATCTTTGCTTCAGAAAGCATAGTTACTGAAATTTAGCAGTCGAAAGGAAGTAAGATATTGTTACATGACTCAAGAAGAAAAGGAAGTCCTTCTCTCTTCCCTAACATTCACTTCTTGTTTTATTGCAGCCTTTCCCCTTATAGATATATTCAACACTGTGCCCTCCAACAAGTTGATTTTACTCTGACAGATAGTGTGATTTTTGTATATATCAGAAGTTGCAGAGCAAGTCTCTGAACCTTGATCACCAGTCCTGTCAGTAAAGCTTTCTCAGCATAGAACCGCAACATATACATTTATTCATGTATAAATTATATCTATAAATCACGGTACTTATGTGCTTTGTACATTATACAAAATGGAAATATTTAAAGAACTGTATGTGTACATACAGATATAGATTCCAAGATTTTCTCCCTGCCTTCCAAGAATAATTTTGTTTGCCCCCAGATCAGAGATAATCAATTTGAAGAAAATCATCATTGTAGATTGTTGGTCTATCAAACATCAATATACACCTAATAGTGCAAGTCACCTTGATTTGAGCCCTTCGGTCAAGAATATTTAATAGAGCTTATCACAAAGAAGATTCTCAACCATATTCAGTGGAATCCTTAGGGTTCCAAATGTAGAAGCAGATTAACAAGTAAAATTTCCAGTTGCCAGAACAAATGCACTAAAGATGATTATATTATCTAAACATTTCAAAACGAAAGTGGTCCTCCATGACATGTAACCCACATGCTAGATGCCAGTTATCACAATGAACAGAAACCATTTAGACATCCTTCAGAGTTACAGAGGCTTCATTCTCCTTGTCATGGACTATTGGATACCTACACAGTGGAGAACATCTTCTGTGGAGTTACAGCATTTTCGGCAGATATATTATGCTGGGGTAGGCACTGCCATTCACTAAGCCTGCCATCCTATTTCAGGGGCTGGATCACTCACAGGACTTAACCAATGGGGTTATAATCATTTTCTTTCTATGCCAAAGACCCAGATCCAAACATGGTATTAACTCTGAATAAGCTTTTCATTTCCCATCGTTATTCACATTCTTTTGAAAGGATCTTCCAGCAGTTTAGGTAGTCCTAAATGTTCTCATTGGTCCAAAGAAGGGTTAAATGAGTTTCATCAGCAACAGTGGCCATAAGACAAAAGTGGATTTATGTTACACAGGCTTGGAAAAGAAGGGTCCCTAACATTAAATCAGAGAAGATGGAACCTAGAAACACTATAAAATTAAAAATTTTGTTTGCAGTAAGATAAAATGTATAAATCAGACAAAATTAAATTAAATTAGTAATACATTACCAAGGCAAGACGATTTTCTTATATGGAAAATGTTAGGGACTTACTTAAACCAGAATCTCTAGCTTAGGATACAGACTAGAACCTCTGCTCTCCAGGGATCTGGAAGAGTTTACACACCTTCCCTGATCAAACAGCACCTCCACCAATGGCTGAAACTAACCCTTTATCACAGAAATAAGAAACTGCAAACCTATCAAAGCATAACGTCGTTATTCTCTCTTTTTTTTTTTTTTTTTTTTTTTTTTTTGAGACGGAGTCTCACTCTGTCGCCCAGGCCGGAGTGCAGTGGTGCAAACTCACCTCACTGCAGGCTCCACCTCCGGGTTCACTCCATTCTGCCTCAGCCTCCCGAGTAGCTGGGACTACAGGTCCCACGATGCCTGGCTAATGTTTTATATTTTTAGTACAGACAGGGTTTCACCGTGTTAGCCAGGATGGTCTCAATCTCCTGACCTCGTGATCCACCCGCCTCGGTCTCCCAAAGTGCTGGGATTACAGGCGTGAGCCACTGCACATGGCCGATTCTCATTTTTCTTATGATTCCCAGTGGGATCTTGAAAAATCAATGAACTCCTCATATTCCTACTTGTTCTACCTACAAAGCTGAGACAACACTAATTATCACAAACTATTCTCACCTCTCAGTGTCATAGAAAACTGGGATAGTTTGAAGTTTGTGGAAATACAACTTGAGGAATTATTGAATAAGTGGCAGATTCTAAGCAGCACCTTTTCTGTGTAGCATTTCTAGTGGCCTCCAAAGAAAGCAAAATGTAAGAATAATTTAAAATTGGTTGTGTATTAGAATGTCTTTACAGCATACACATAAAATATAGCTGAGATTCATCCATAAGGGGCTGAAATACCCTTACAGTGAAATTTGGACTTAATGAGTTGTCAGAAATGAGAGACCAAGTTGCCAGCTCTACATTGGCCTATGGTAAAACCTATAATTAAAGTTTGCCTTGCTCAACAATGCTTAACTGCACTTCCCCTCCTGAAACACTCTGCCAATAAAACTTACATTTATGCCATGAGGTTTCCTTTGAAAAAGACAAACAAAACATGAAAACCTCTTAGATAGGTGAGGGCTGTGGGTCATTCTACCCAATGCAACTTGTACTAGGAATAGGCAGGTGTTTCTAACACCTACTGAGATGAGCTTCACTGAAGAACTCTGAGTACTGTCCTAGAGAAAGTGTGTTGCTAAGAGGAGGAGGGTTGTTTTATAACACTTTGGAGATTAGACCTGAGTGCTCTATTGTTAAACAGTGTGTGTTGAACTAGACCTTGGTTCTCTTGGCTCATTGCCCTTGAATTTCCATAGTCGAGATCACCTCAAACGCATCTGCAGACTCAGGATTCTGCCACACCCTAGGTCCTGTTGGTTATTTTATTTTGGCTAAGATTAAAGAGCATTAGCTCATAGCTTGGTATCGACTGAACCTAGATAACACTAATGGGTCACTATCATTACTATCTTAATTTAAGACCAACCAAGTTGATTAGGAAGCTAATGAGTTTTTGAGGTAGACAGCTCCGGGCATGAATCCTGGATCTGCCACTTACTATCTAACCTTTTTCACATTTTTTCTAAGCTTCAAGTTTCCTCATCTCTAAAAAAGTAATACCTATCCTGGATCTCTGATGACTTGCCAGTCTATATACAACACTAGAAGAGTTTATCATACATTATAGGGACTTAATGAATGCTTATTTCCCTTTACTGCTCCCCTTCCTTTCTGTGTTTAGGTACAGAAAAGCTTCCTATCATTATAGTCAGTCACTTTGCATGACTCAAACAACCAGCTGTTGATCATGCAGGGAGCAATTGTGTGTCCCTAACTTTATTATCGATCTACATTGGAAATTCAGGTGAGGTCAGTGCCTAGGAGGAGTTAGGAATCCAGGCTGTATTTTCCTCTGTGTTCCTATAACATTTTGCATAACACTTTGAACATGCTTCTACCTTGAAACGTATCACATTATTTTGGAACTATTTTTGGTCAATGTGATATTTCCTCCTTGAAGACAGTGTTGAGATCTTATTCGTCCTAAAGTTCCGCAGGCCTAAAACAGCATCTGGTGAAGGGCGCTACCCATGCCATGGGTACTTGATGTCATTCCTCCGCAAAACGGGTCCAGATGACAAGATTCGATGTGCTTCAAGGTGTTCAGATCTCTTTGCAAGAGAAACACACACAAACTTTGGGGACATTGTTTTAGAATGGAACCAGGTTATGGCAATCATATTCTCTGAAAATCTTTAATAGAGGATTTTCATTTGGAATCGGCCTCTCCAGGCACAGAGGTCTATATACTTCAGCAGTTAGCATGCATTCTCTCCTAATCTATGCCCGGTCCAATGATAAGGCAAAGACGTGGATATCTACCATGAAGTACATTCTCAATGGGGGACATTCATGAGCTTTAACAGTTTGAGAACAACACAGTTTAGGACGTATGGGTTATTAATAAGCACTGGTACTAATGTTAGTCGTAACTCATGAGCACAATCTCACTATTTTTATAATCATCCTTTGTATAATTAACTTATCAAAGATATACAGTGAAAATAATGCATGTTGTAGAAATTAGAAGACTCAGGAGATCAGTGTGGGTTGAAAATGACTTTGTGTGTAAAAATAATTATGGTAATAATTAGCATTTGCATGGCTTCTTGCAATTTACAAAGTGTTTTTACAACATTATCTCATCTTGCAAAGGTCATGAACTGGCCTTTAGATGCTATCTTATGCCAATATTAAGCTTCCCTGCCAAACCTTGTGCATTATAAGGTAGGATTTGGTAGACAGGAAGAAAAGAGGATTAATAATGCATTTAAAAGGCAAAAAATCTGCCAAATTTATTGGCATAGAAATAGATTTATTTGGCATTTTAGAAACTAAGGTGCGTATCTTGTAAAAGAAGCAGTTGGCTCATATTTTGATTTCACAGTGCTTGGCACTTTTTTTACATTTTGGAGGGTGAGTTTTTGATGTGCAATTGTAATGAGGAAGTTCACTTACTTGGAACTAAAAGATTCATAAAATCGGGATATTTGAAACTTTTTAAGGGGCAAAACCTAGAGTGACTTGATTAAACCAACGTAAGTAGAAGTATGGTTAGAGAGAAAATGTGAGGAGCTGATCAATATTTTGTTTAAAACTCAGGTGTCCATTTCTTTATTTATTTTAGAGACAGGGTCTTGCTCTGTCCCTGAGGCTGGAGTGCAGTGGGGGTGACCATGGGTCACTGCAGCCTGGAACTCCTGGGCTCAAGCGATTTTTCCCTCTCAAGCCTCCCAAGTAGCTGGGACCACAGGTGCATGCCACCACAACCGGCCTAATTTCTTGTAGGGGTGGGGTCTTGTTTGTTGCCCAAGCTGTTCTCAAGCTCCTGGCCTCAAGTGATCCTCGAGCCTCAGCCTTTCCAGGTGCTGGGATTACAGGCGTGAGCCACAGTGACTGGCCTCTCAGGGGTCTCCACTTCTTATAGAGAATCCAGATTGACCTGTAAAATGCTTCTTCCAGCCATAACTTCCTTCCCACAACCACAACTAAAGGTTGAACTTCCTATCTCATCAACCGCCTAATCTAAAACCATGAGTTAATGAGATAAAAATGAGTTACTAAAATGCAAATGTTCTTGAGAATCAACCTTGAAAGTTAAAGACAAGGCCACCTGCCAGCCCCACCCTCCGACCTCCCCTGCTTGCTTGCCTCCGGCGCTGTGTTTCCCTTTGAAAACGCGAGGTCACCTGGACTGCCCCTGAAGGGGAGACCTGCTGTGTGACCGAGGAGCAGCCCCGCGCGGACCCAGGTGAGTCATTGGGTTACACAGGAAGCGAGACGCCTCCGGATAGCTGGGCTACAGCTCGCGCGCCCCGCGAGGGTGTCGCCGGCGCAGGGTAAGCCTTTCCAGATGTGGCCGCCGCGCGCGCTTGGCCGCTGGCCAGGAGGCCGCCTGCAGTCGGCGCTTCCCGGGGCCGCAGTGCCAGCCGCAATGCCGGGCTCCTGAAGGCAGGCGACAGCCTGCTGCCGGGAGGACAGCGCGGGGAGGAGGACGGAGGCATGGTCGCGGCGCGCGGGCTGCGCTGAAGGCGCCTGCGAGCGGATGGGGGACCCCAAGGCCCACGTGATGGCGCGCCCCCTGCGAGCCCCTCTCCGGAGGTCCTTTAGCGATCATATCAGGGACTCCACGGCCAGAGCCCTGGATGTCATTTGGAAAAACACCAGAGACAGACGGCTGGCAGGTGAGAGGCGGAGGGGGATTGGAGACCGGGGGCGAGGGGTATTAAACAGAAAACAATTTACTGCGAAGGAGCAGTGATGAGCTTGGATCATGAATGATCTCATCAGCTGGGTGAAGTTTCATTCCTGTCATGGTAGTGTGTTCGGTCTCCCTTTCTGTAGTATTTAATGTTGATGGAGTGTTGAGATTTTTGTGTGTTTGTTTTGTGTAACGCCGCTCTGGTTACTGGTCTGATTATTTCTAGATAAGGAATGATGAGAGTTGTGGGGTTTTTTAACCTTGAAAAGAGAAGCAAGGTCTTTGTGACTGTCAGGAAATCGGTAGTGATGAACAACTGCCGCAAAAGCCCTGAGCTCCGCGGGGCTGTCTCGGGTCAGCTTTGGAGCTGAAGCTGATCAGGTGTGAGGTGCCCTGGCGTGTGCGCAGGAGAGGGGCCTGGCAGGTCTGTGTGTCAGTGGAGTGATGGGCGCTGCCCAGTGAAAGCCTGCTGGTACTTCCTCTGGCAGCCTGGAGCTACTCTCAGTTCCAAGAGGGTGTCATGTATGCCAGAGGCAGGCGTTTGAAATGTAATAAAACATAAACACAGTGGTGCAGTTCAAACGCTCTAGGGCTCATGTGACAGCCACCAAATGGCAGACTGTGTTTGCAGGAGTCCAGTGAGGAGATAGGGACTTCTGTCTCATTCTGTTGGGATAAAATAGCATCTCACTATGATTGGAAAAAACTCTCTGAATCTGGGTAGGGTTTCCCAATAGCGTTTATGGTGCCTTCTTGTTTGCTCTCCAAGTCTGTGTTTCTATGCCATCTACATGGATGGGTCAAAGACTATGTTTTCTTAACCTTTTTGGTCAATCCAGTTGTTTTCCATATACTGAAAGAAGGTCTGAATTGTTACAAATATTAGAGGTGGCCTCTAAGAGTCAATACAGAGTTCTGTGCTGTGTTGTTAATAAAAGGTCGTTTGATTTTCACATAATTATCCTGATATGACTTGAAGAGGGGAAATTTCTGTGCGATTATGATAAAGCAGATTGTGAAGATAACCTGCTAGTTTCACACCCTCATAGACTCTTAAGATTGTTCTGAATGCACATAAAAATCTTTCTCTCTGTTACACTAAACAATATTCCCCAGGACTGACGGAGAAAAGACACAACATCAAGTTTAACCATTAGGTAGGGAAGGGAGCAAAATATTTTAAATTTAACTATTTTATTATTGCTTTAGAGGAAAATGTGGCACCCTAAACAAATACGACTTTCCAATATGATTTTTTATTTAATTCTTTAAGGAAGTTTAAGATATAAGATTTGGGAGTAAAAAATTCACAACTATAATTGGTTGACAATTTCAAAGAAAAGGTAGTTTCTTCATGGTTGTCTTGTTTAATAAACAATGCTGCAAGTGAAAAGATTCTATAAATAATATCTTACTAAAGATAATGGAGAAATATATTGTTGTGGTTTAACATTTTAATTTGAAAGTAAGACTAATTCAGACATTTATGGTTCTTACATTTTCATAAATAAATAGCCTTTCACAGCTGCTGAGAATAATAATATCTTCTAAGATAAGAATATTATCCCTGGAAAGTTGTTCTCTTTCTTCTCATTTGTCTGTTATATATTAATACTATATTTGCAGTCAAAACATAACAGCAAGTGTAAATTAATGAAAACACTTAGAGAAAACGGTTACTTTTATTGTGTGATGAAAACTCAAATGTTTTCACAACTCTAGCAGCGAACAGGATTTTTGCTGCTGTAGGTCCATCAAGGGAAAGAATTCTTTATGCTGCCCAGGTTTTCTAAGAGCAGTATGCACCTCTGAAGTAATTCACACAGTAGAGAATCCAGATACCATACCTGAAAGGAAAAGACTTTGACTATGACAACTGACTCTGATTATGGCGGACCTGGACACTTCTAGTGTCCTCCTCACTCTTGGCTCATGGCTGGAAGCTCATTTAGTCAAACACAGATTGACTTGGTGCACATCCAAACCTCAAGAGCGCTTGCTTCCATCCCTTTCCCTCAAGCTTCTGGTCTGCACTCAACCCTTCACACTTACCAAACGTTAAACAATGGGGGCTAACGATCCACAAAAAGTCACTTCTCTGAACACCAGAGAAAATCTTTGTTATATATCATAGCACGTTGCCTTCGTGTGCAGAATGGAGGGCAGTAGAAAGCCCAAACCCTTTTCTTTAAGTTGTGAAATTAATGAGGTAACAGGTAAAAAGTGTTTTTTAGGTCCCTGGAAGATAATACTTCCGTTAATAGTACCTAGAATGTTATTTCAGTGATGATTATTGCCTTCCTGACTTTCATCAGGTTTCTCAAAAACTAATCTGAGATTTTAGTTTCTTTCACCTAACGAAAGGGTTTGGTCGTGGGATAACATGTGAAGTTTCCTTATTAGGTATATTCTCATTCTCTGGCACTCTCTCTCTCTCTCTCTCTTTCTCTCCCCCTCCTTCCCTCTCTCACCTTCCCCCCCACCCCACACACACAAACACAATTCTGTTATCCCAAATGATGTCATGTACAAAAACCATCATTTACATCTTCTTGTCTTAAACTCCCTTCTACATGAAACAGGGAGCCTGTCTGTTATTTTTAAGCATCTGCAGGCTTTAATAAACAATATACAGAATTGTTGCTAGCAAAAGGCCTTCAGATTGTGAGGAAGGACAGATCAGATTGTCTTACTTGCATCCCCCTTTATATATGATCCACTTTTTCTGCCCAATTATATCCCACAGGAGTTTCTCTTACTCCTATCCTCTACTACCATTATTCCCAACCCCAAAGTACTCTGTCTTCTTTGCTAAAAGCAGAGGATGGTATTGAGTTTTCAGTGAATTAGAACTTTGAGGATGACAGTGGTTGAGCGATGCAGGGGACAGCTTTTTACTGGATGAAGTGTGCTTCCTTCTTAAAGCTCCTCTGTGCTCTCACCCCCTCCTCTTTGATTCATGGACATCTTGTCAATAGGACGCATTACATTCCTGAAGGGCAGTTGCCTCTTAATCCTTCCACAGAGGGCCTTGTAGCCTGCTTTTGTGCCCATGGATCTCTTTACCATTCTTTTGAAACCTATGGATAGCTTCTCAGAATAATATTTTTAAATGCATAAATAAAATATATAGAATTATAGAGAAAACCAATTATAGGGAATTATAGTTATCAAAGTATTTGAAACATAAAATTATGATGTATTAGTATACTGAGAATGAATTACATAAAAGCATAATGCCTTTAAAATATGGACAAGTAAGTATAAGTTAAAAGCTATTTTTTTGTTTGTTTTGTTTTTTGTTTTGAGACAGATTCTCGCTCTGTTGCTCAGGCTGGAGTGCAGTGGCACGATCTCAGCTCACTGCAAGCTCTGCCTCCCGGGTTCATGCCATTCTCCTGCCTCAGCCTCCCGAGCAGCTGGGACTATAGGCACCCGTCACCACACCCAGCTAATTTTTTTTTTTTTTTTTTTTTTTTTTTTTTTTTTTTTGTATTTTTAGTAGAGATGGAGTGTCACCATGTTAGCCAAGATGGTCTCGATCTCTTGACCTCGTGATCTACCCGTCTCAGCCTCCCAAAGTGCTGGGATTACAGGCGTGAGCCACCACACCCAGCCAGTTAAAAGCTATTTTTAAAGGTATCATGTGCACACTGTTGTTATTTAACTCAACTGAGAACATTAAGTTGTGCATTAACCTGGTCTTTGACTCGTCTCCTTGTCACTCACCATTATAGATATAGGGAAACTTGGGAGGCAATGTCCACAGCTAGGTCACAAATTTGTGAACCTACAATTTGACTGTTTGGTGGCTGAATGGCCACAAGGCACAGATCTGCCCAGTAGCTGGCCAGTAAGGTCACGTGAACACCTTACTTGTGTTATTCACCCAGACCAGCCTGGGTGAACCCCTGTGGACAGAAAAATGTCAATCATGTATGATCTGGAGTAGGTCTAATAGTGACATCACTGTGGAGTAGGGATGAATGTAAGTGATATTCTACGATATCTGCAACTGTTAACTGATATGCAAATGTCCAGTTTCTACTGGTGGCAAAGTCACAGGGACAGCTAAGACCATTGAAGGCGAGCAGGATAATTTGCCAACATTTATAATTGGAGCAAATGCTAAATTTCAGTTACAGCTTAGTGACAATGCAAACATAATGTTTCCTCATCCAAGTTCATAGGCCTCTGAATCTCTGTTTAATATTTGCTGTGGCTTTTAAATACCTGTAGTCAAAAATTCTCAGACTGAGATGCTGGGCTCTCCTATATGAGCTGGCTGAAATTCCTTGATGTACATTTGACAAAGCTCCACAAACAAGTTTGGACTGATAGACTGATAAGACTGCCTCTAAAATTGAGGCTAGAAAGAGTTAGAGAGCCTGAAAGTCAGGCAAAGCCACGACTACACATGCACAGCTTTCTTCAGTTTAGGCAGTGGAATAAACAAATAAGCTGAAAGAAATCAAATACTAGTCTTTTTTGCTTGTTTGTTTGCTTGTTTGTTTGTTTTTTGAGACAGAGTCTCACTCTGTCACCCAGACTGGAGAGCAGTGGGGTGATCTCGGCTCACTGCAACCTCCACCTCCCTGGTTCAAGAGACTCTCCTGCCTCAGCCTCTCGAGTAGCTGGGATTACAGGCACCCACCACCTTGCCTGGCTAATTTTTGTATTTTTAGTAAAGATAGGGTTTCACCATGTTGGCAGGAGGTTGGTCTTGAACTCCTGACCTCAAATGATCCACCCACTTTGGCCTCCCAAACTGCTGAGATTACAGGCATGAGCCACTGGGCCTGGCCAATACTAGTCTTTATTTAACAACATCTAATAAAGTAAGAGCTACTAAATAGTATCAATTATACAGACTTTTTTTTTTTTTTAAAGTGATTCCTTCTCTCAATTTGGGAAACATGACATATAAGGGAAAAAGTCTAAATGCCTCCAACTGATTAAGATATGTGGCATGACATTATTTCCAGAAACATTTAAGAGTCTGGGTACAGTAGCTCACGCCTGTCATCCCAAAAATTTGGAGTCCTGGCAGGAGGACTGCTTGAAGCCTGGAATCCAAGACTAGCCTGGGTAACAGAGTAAGACCATGTCTCTATAAAAAATTTAAAAATTTAGCCAGGCATGGTGGCACCCACCTGTAGTCCCAGGAGCTGAGTCAGGAGAACCACCTGAGTCCAGGAGTTCAAAGTTACAGTGAGCTATGATTGTGCCACTGCACTCCAGCTTGAGTGACACAGCAAGAACTCATCCTATAAAAAAGAAAGTAAAACAAACAAAAATATTTAAGAGAAAGGAGAAAAAACTGAATTGCCTATGAAGAGGGCAAGAAAATTTAGGCAAACCTCAATCCAAGTGAGAGTCAATAGACATAAAATAAATTCTTCAAGTAACTACATTAGGTTGAAATCCCCTGAGGTATTTTACGGAGTTCAGGATCATATGTCTTTTGCAAAATAGATTTTTACATTGCAGCTGATCAGTCCTCCAATTCACTAGCAAAAAGAGTGCTGGACACACTCTGTGGTACATTGACTCTCAGTTCAGTGGGGCATCAGGAATTCTGGCCCACTTCCAAGGAAGGGCAACCACAAACATCGACTCCTGTGAACTGTTCTCTGCTCATTTGGTTCACAGTGAAAAGCAAGTAAGGGCATATGTAATGCCTTTTAACCATGAGTGATGTAGACCTTAAAATATGCAGCCTCCTCTAGTAAACAAAGACTTTTCCAATCATAGGCAACACCAGAGGAGATTTTTAAAGACAGACAACCATTAGGGAAGTTTCGTGAAATACTGCAATGTGAACACGTATCTAGATTAAGTTAAATGATACTGTTTTAATAAAAAGAGGAGCATGTTGATCTCAAGGGTGGCTTTAATGAGAGAATATATTATATAGTGGCTTAGAGAGTTGCCTACAATGTTGGGCTGCCTGGGGCTGAGTCCTGGCTCTTGCACTGGGTAGTATTAGGCAAGTCAGTGTTCCTTGCCAATACAAAAAGAATAACAGTCCCTATGTCATGAAATGGTTTTAAGGATTAAATGAGCTACTCTGCGAAGTGCTTAGAAGAGTCATTGACATATACTAAGCATTCCATAAGTTTCAGTCTTGATACCCTACTTCCTGAGGGCCTTCACCTTGTTACCATGACACCTCTATAATTGGCTTAGGGCTTTTAGGCAAAAGTGGTTCAACCAGTCCAAAAAAAAAAGAAGAAGAAAGGGAAATGTAAAATGTCAATGGCAAATGGAATAAATTTCTGTATCTCTGGAGAGAAACAAAGAAGGATCTACTGGAGGTGATTTTTGTCTAGATCTTTGTGGACTCCAAAAGGAAATGACTGGAAAGTAACTGATTCCACACATTGATGAGGGAATCAGTCCTTGCATATGAGCTTGTCAAGCTAGATATACAATATCTGAAAGTTTTCCTAAGCACGTTGGGACCTGCTTTGAAAATTGCTGTATAGATGGAGCCAAACATGGAAAAGAGCAGCAGCACAGCAGGCCTGGGCTTTCAAGCATGTGGCTCAGCTCTGGTATGGGAAAAAATATGCTAAATGTCAAGGCTACCACTTGAAAGCGATGTTTTGCACACCTCCCTTTCTGCAACAGACTTCTGTGACTTTCTTTATTTAAAATAGTATGCATGTACAGTCTGCATATTTTGCCTAGGTCACTGTAATTACAATACCTAGATATGTCCAAAATCAAAGGCCTGGTAGGAGGGTCATATTAATTTCTCACACATCTACTTAAGGATCTGAGGCTATTTCATAAAGCAAAGACTGGATTTAAAAGAACATTCCTCTGGAAGTTCTCTATTCCAAATGAATTATTTAGGTATAGATGGAAGTTAAACTTGAATGTTTTTAAATTTCTTATTCTACTTACTTTTAATAATAGTGTGTCTTTTTTTTTTTTTTTTTTGACAGAATCTTGCTTTGTTTCCCAGGTTGGAGTGCAGTAGTATCATCATAGCTTACTGCAGCCTTGAACTTCTGGGCTCAGCAATCCTCCTGCCTCAGCCTCCCCAGCAGCTAGGACTATGGGATTGTGGCTAATTTTTTCGTTTTTGTAGAGGTAGGGTCTTGTTCTATCACCCAGGTTGGTCTCAAACTGCTGACCTCAAGTGATCCTCCCAGCTGGGATTACAAGCACAAGCCACTGAACCCAGTTTGTCACTCTTGAAGAAAGAGGAGATGCCATTCAGCTGGCATGTGCTGGAGTTGCTTGTGTGTGATGATGATGGATTTGCATTGATCCCTCTGTGTTCTTCCCTGTAGCTCAAGGACAACCACTGATATTTTTGAATATCATGTAGTTATCGATGAAGACCTAGCCATGGAAAAGAACACAGTTATTCAGCCTCATAATCGTCAAACTCATGACTATAGTAGTGCTTCTGCTCCTCTCAGGCACAGTCAAAGACAAGGAGGCATGCGCTTTCTTAGAATATGAATGAAATGTGGAACCCAGCAATAGGTGGCTGTCATCCTTTGGACATGCTCTTGATGAGTGTCTACTAAGTGCCAGAACCTGTGTTGAGAGCTCTAGAGGCATTTTCTCATTTAGTCTTCAAAGTAATTTGGAGAAACAGGTACTATTTGAGTCCCACTTAAGTTAGGACACTTTTTGCTGCTACTTAAAATTCCATTAGTAAATGTTCATGGAGAAAGATCAGAAACTTCCAACCAAGCCTGTCAATTGTCATTATTTAATCCCACAAGGATTCATTGAGCATCTTTTGTATGTAGAACACTGTGCTAGGCACTGAATAGCGAGCACAACAGACACAACCATTGCCCACTGGCCACAAGTATGACCCGTTGGCACTAACTTGGAACTCAAGGGAGCATGAGCTTTTTATTAAGTAAGAATTGTACGGTGTCTCTTGGTCACTGAGAGGCATCTGAGACTCATCACTGAGTTAAATCAGCGATTCTCAGCTTGCAAGGGGGCAGTATCAGAAAGGGGCATAGGTAGCTTTTAAAAATATATTCAATCAACATACTGTATTAATAGCACATGCTGCACCTCGCATAATGCTGAAGATAAAGAAAGGAAGCAGCCGGGCATGGAGGCTCACACCTGTAATCCCAGCACTTTGGGAGGCCGAGGCGGGTGGATCACAAAGTCAGGAGATCAAAACCATCCTGGCTAACATGGTGAAACCCCATCTCTACTAAAAATATGAAAAAAAAAAAAAATTAGCTGGGTGTGGTGGCAGTAGCCTGTAGTCCCAGCTACTCGGGAGGCCGAGGCAGGAGAATGGCGTGAACCCGGGAGGCGGAGCTTGCAGTGAGCCAAGATAGCGCCACTGCACTCCAGCCTAGGCATCAGAGCGAGAGTCCATCTCAAAAAAAATAAAGGAAGCACAGATGGGAGGGGTCCAACATAAGTACAAAGGTTGAGAAACACCGGCTTAAACTTACCTGAAGATTTTTGTGGGCCCCACTTTCCCTCATGGAGCCAAGAGTATCCTATAAACACAAAAAAAAGAAGTCAGAATTTCTGGATGCCCCCATAGAGCCAAGGGAAATCCTCTCTGCAAACAAGGCTGGGGCAGGTGGCTTATACCTGTAATCTCAGCACTTTTGGAGACTAAGGTGGGAGCATCACTTGAAGCCATGAGTTCAAGATGCCTGGGCAACATAGCAAGACTCCGTCATTACAAATAATTTAAAAATTAGCCAGCTACAGTGGCATGCATCTGGAGCCTCAAATACTCAGGAAACTGAGATGGGAGGGTTACTTGAGCCCAGGTGTTTGAGGCTGCAATGAGCTATGATCACACCAGTGCACTCCAGCCTGGACAACAGTATGAGCCTGTCTCTAAAACAAAAAGAGTCAGGCAAGTTAGTGCATCATCCTTAATGAACTGGCCATTCTCCTCTTTATAAGACAAAAAGACTTGCTATTCCAAAGTACTATAACATTATATTTTTAATCTTTTTTTTTTTTTTTTTTTTTCTTTTTTGTTTACAGAAATTTATTAAGACATTCATTTTTTTTAACTTTTTTTAATAACAATACAAAA